>NW_021636451.1:0-74288 GCF_004799145.2 Neltuma alba | reverse complement strand
TTTGACATGTGAAACTTCCTTGCCTTCAGCTGTGCGTTTTACTAAAGCCCAGACATGTGTCGCTCTCTTGAAACTCACTAGCCATGGAGCTATGCGTTTTACTTAGAGTTTTTCCTCGCAGAATGCTACACTGGACCGCGCCATGATTCCAGCTCTTAACCAGACTCAAAAACGCTGCGTTTTAATCCTTAATCAAGATTTTTGGCCACGTCTTTCCAGATTTTGTCCATTCTTCATCAATACTTCCGGAATTGGAGAAAAATTCCCTTTCAATCCTGCAATGATGCATCGAATTCTCGCAGCATCATTTCTTATCAAATACTGGAAATATAAAGTTAATTCCACATGAAAGCATTTAAATTCAACGGGAAATCACATTATTTTCGTTGATCAGATATCGTGCGGTTCATCAAATTCCCCCACGCTAGCACTTCGCACCCCGGGCAAATATGATCAAATAGTTCCTGAAATCTCACCAACAACCAGCTATAAATTGAAATAGTTACCAATTATGATTTTCATCTCAACCCAATACTCAAGAGAAAAACGCAGACACAGTAAGGAATCAAATTGTCATAAAAAGAATAGGAAAATGATCTTAATTCAGCAAATTGCACGGGGGAAAGTGGAGGTGTTCTCTCGGCAGGTGTTTCGCTCTCCTCACTATTCCATTACAGGGTCATTTCACTCTTCTCTCTTAGCCTAGGCCTACCATAAGCTTGACGAAACTCTAATATCTCCACCACTAAGTAGCATGACCTAATGAAATCTAATATGAGTTATATATCTGAATTTCAAACAAAGATTTATAACGAGATCCAAATCTGAAACACAAATACAAACTCAAGAAAAACGAAATCTCCTTGACAAATCAGTGCTCTGGATCCATCACAGCTCCTCAGGAATCAGTGGCTTAGCCGCTCATGTTGATGGGGGAAATCTGGCCAAATCTCCTCTGAATCTCCATGGCAAAATGCAAGAGAAGAGAAGAAGATGAAGAAGATGAATCTGGAAGTTGAGAGAATCTGGAGAAGTGAAGGAAAGAAGAGAACGAGTGAGAACGCTGGAATTCAGTATCAGATCCGTTATTTTTTTTTGAAGCTTCTGGACGTCCAGTTCTGTTTTTAAATCCCCCCCTCGCCTTCTCACCTCATTCTCCACCATTTGAAGGCTTGTAATGTTGTATTTTGACATGTGAAACTTCCTTGCCTTCAGCTGTGCGTTTTACTAAAGCCCAAGACATGTGTCGCTCTCTTGAAACTCACTAGCCATGGAGCTATGCGTTTTACTTAGAGTTTTTCCTCGCAGAATGCTACACTGGACCGCACATGATTCCAGCTCTTAACCAGACTCAAAACGCTGCGTTTTAACTCCTAATTCAAGATTTTTGGCTACGTCTTTCCAGATTTTGTCCATTCTTCATCAATACTTCCGGAATTGGAGAAAATCCCTTCCAATCCTGCAATGATGCATCGAATTCTCGCAGCATCATTTCTTATCAAATACTGGAAATATAAAGTTAATTCCACATGAAAGCATTTAAATTCAACGGGAAATCACATTATTTCGTTGATCAGAATGCGGTTCATCAAATTCCCCCACGCTAGCACTTCGCACCCCCGGGCAAATATGATCAAATAGTTCCTGAAATCTCACCAACAACCAGCTATAAATTGAAATAGTATCCAATTATGATTCTTCATCTCAACCCAATACTCAAGAGAAAACGCAGCACAGTAAGGAATCAAATTGTCAATAAAAAAAAGACTAGGAAAATGATCTTAATTCAGCAAATTGCAGGGGGAAAAGTGGAGGTGTTCTCTCGGCAGGTGTTTCGCTCTCCTCACTATTCCATTACAGGGTCATTTCACTCTTCTCTCTTAGCCTAGGCCCTACCATAAGCTTGACGAAACTCTAATATCTCCACCACTAAGTAGCATGACCTAATGAAATCTAATATGAGTTATATATCTGAATTTCAAACAAAGATTTATAACGAGATCCAAATCTGAAACACAAATACAAACTCAAGAAAAACGAAATCTCCTTGACAAATCAGTGCTCTGGATCCATCACAGCTCCTCAGGAATCAGTGGCTTAGCCGCTCATGTTGATGGGGGAAATCTGGCCAAATCTCCTCTGAATCTCCATGGCAAAATGCAAGAGAAGAGAAGAAGATGAAGAAGATGAATCTGGAAGTTGAGAGAATCTGGAGAAGTGAAGGAAAGAAGAGAACGAGTGAGAACGCTGGAATTCAGTATCAGATCCGTTATTTTTTTTTTGAAGCTTCTGGACGTCCAGTTCTGTTTTTAAATCCCCCCCCTCGCCTTCTCACCTCATTCTCCACCATTTGAAGGCTTGTAATGTTGTATTTTGACATGTGAAACTTCCTTGCCTTCAGCTGTGCGTTTTACTAAAGCCCAAGACATGTGTCGCTCTCTTGAAACTCACTAGCCATGGAGCTATGCGTTTTACTTAGAGTTTTTCCTCGCAGAATGCTACACTGGACCGCACATGATTCCAGCTCTTAACCAGACTCAAAACGCTGCGTTTTAACTCCTAATTCAAGATTTTTGGCTACGTCTTTCCAGATTTTGTCCATTCTTCATCAATACTTCCGGAATTGGAGAAAATCCCTTTCAATCCTGCAATGATGCATCGAATTCTCGCAGCATCATTTCTTATCAAATACTGGAAATATAAAGTTAATTCCACATGAAAGCATTTAAATTCAACGGGAAATCACATTATTTCGTTGATCAGAATGCGGTTCATCAAATTCCCCCACGCTAGCACTTCGCACCCCCGGGCAAATATGATCAAATAGTTCCTGAAATCTCACCAACAACCAGCTATAAATTGAAATAGTATCCAATTATGATTCTTCATCTCAACCCAATACTCAAGAGAAAACGCAGCACAGTAAGGAATCAAATTGTCAATAAAAAAAAGACTAGGAAAATGATCTTAATTCAGCAAATTGCAGGGGAAAAGTGGAGGTGTTCTCTCGGCAGGTGTTTCGCTCTCCTCACTATTCCATTACAGGGTCATTTCACTCTTCTCTCTTAGCCTAGGCCCTACCATAAGCTTGACGAAACTCTAATATCTCCACCACTAAGTAGCATGACCTAATGAAATCTAATATGAGTTATATATCTGAATTTCAAACAAAGATTTATAACGAGATCCAAATCTGAAACACAAATACAAACTCAAGAAAAACGAAATCTCCTTGACAAATCAGTGCTCTGGATCCATCACAGCTCCTCAGGAATCAGTGGCTTAGCCGCTCATGTTGATGGGGGAAATCTGGCCAAATCTCCTCTGAATCTCCATGGCAAAATGCAAGAGAAGAGAAGAAGATGAAGAAGATGAATCTGGAAGTTGAGAGAATCTGGAGAAGTGAAGGAAAGAAGAGAACGAGTGAGAACGCTGGAATTCAGTATCAGATCCGTTATTTTTTTTTTGAAGCTTCTGGACGTCCAGTTCTGTTTTTAAATTCCCCCCCCCTCGCCTTCTCACCTCATTCTCCACCATTTGAAGGCTTGTAATGTTGTATTTTGACATGTGAAACTTCCTTGCCTTCAGCTGTGCGTTTTACTAAAGCCCAAGACATGTGTCGCTCTCTTGAAACTCACTAGCCATGGAGCTATGCGTTTTACTTAGAGTTTTTCCTCGCAGAATGCTACACTGGACCGCACATGATTCCAGCTCTTAACCAGACTCAAAACGCTGCGTTTTAACTCCTAATTCAAGATTTTTGGCTACGTCTTTCCAGATTTTGTCCATTCTTCATCAATACTTCCGGAATTGGAGAAAATCCCTTTCAATCCTGCAATGATGCATCGAATTCTCGCAGCATCATTTCTTATCAAATACTGGAAATATAAAGTTAATTCCACATGAAAGCATTTAAATTCAACGGGAAATCACATTATTTCGTTGATCAGAATGCGGTTCATCAAATTCCCCCACGCTAGCACTTCGCACCCCCGGGCAAATATGATCAAATAGTTCCTGAAATCTCACCAACAACCAGCTATAAATTGAAATAGTATCCAATTATGATTCTTCATCTCAACCCAATACTCAAGAGAAAACGCAGCACAGTAAGGAATCAAATTGTCAATAAAAAAAGACTAGGAAAATGATCTTAATTCAGCAAATTGCAGGGGGAAAAGTGGAGGTGTTCTCTCGGCAGGTGTTTCGCTCTCCTCACTATTCCATTACAGGGTCATTTCACTCTTCTCTCTTAGCCTAGGCCCTACCATAAGCTTGACGAAACTCTAATATCTCCACCACTAAGTAGCATGACCTAATGAAATCTAATATGAGTTATATATCTGAATTTCAAACAAAGATTTATAACGAGATCCAAATCTGAAACACAAATACAAACTCAAGAAAAACGAAATCTCCTTGACAAATCAGTGCTCTGGATCCATCACAGCTCCTCAGGAATCAGTGGCTTAGCCGCTCATGTTGATGGGGGAAATCTGGCCAAATCTCCTCTGAATCTCCATGGCAAAATGCAAGAGAAGAGAAGAAGATGAAGAAGATGAATCTGGAAGTTGAGAGAATCTGGAGAAGTGAAGGAAAGAAGAGAACGAGTGAGAACGCTGGAATTCAGTATCAGATCCGTTATTTTTTTTTTGAAGCTTCTGGACGTCCAGTTCTGTTTTTAAATCCCCCCCCCTCGCCTTCTCACCTCATTCTCCACCATTTGAAGGCTTGTAATGTTGTATTTTGACATGTGAAACTTCCTTGCCTTCAGCTGTGCGTTTTACTAAAGCCCAAGACATGTGTCGCTCTCTTGAAACTCACTAGCCATGGAGCTATGCGTTTTACTTAGAGTTTTTCCTCGCAGAATGCTACACTGGACCGCACATGATTCCAGCTCTTAACCAGACTCAAAACGCTGCGTTTTAACTCCTAATTCAAGATTTTTGGCTACGTCTTTCCAGATTTTGTCCATTCTTCATCAATACTTCCGGAATTGGAGAAAATCCCTTTCAATCCTGCAATGATGCATCGAATTCTCGCAGCATCATTTCTTATCAAATACTGGAAATATAAAGTTAATTCCACATGAAAGCATTTAAATTCAACGGGAAATCACATTATTTCGTTGATCAGAATGCGGTTCATCAAATTCCCCCACGCTAGCACTTCGCACCCCCGGGCAAATATGATCAAATAGTTCCTGAAATCTCACCAACAACCAGCTATAAATTGAAATAGTATCCAATTATGATTCTTCATCTCAACCCAATACTCAAGAGAAAACGCAGCACAGTAAGGAATCAAATTGTCAATAAAAAAAAGACTAGGAAATGATCTTAATTCAGCAAATTGCAGGGGGAAAAGTGGAGGTGTTCTCTCGGCAGGTGTTTCGCTCTCCTCACTATTCCATTACAGGGTCATTTCACTCTTCTCTCTTAGCCTAGGCCCTACCATAAGCTTGACGAAACTCTAATATCTCCACCACTAAGTAGCATGACCTAATGAAATCTAATATGAGTTATATATCTGAATTTCAAACAAAGATTTATAACGAGATCCAAATCTGAAACACAAATACAAACTCAAGAAAAACGAAATCTCCTTGACAAATCAGTGCTCTGGATCCATCACAGCTCCTCAGGAATCAGTGGCTTAGCCGCTCATGTTGATGGGGGAAATCTGGCCAAATCTCCTCTGAATCTCCATGGCAAAATGCAAGAGAAGAGAAGAAGATGAAGAAGATGAATCTGGAAGTTGAGAGAATCTGGAGAAGTGAAGGAAAGAAGAGAACGAGTGAGAACGCTGGAATTCAGTATCAGATCCGTTTTTTTTTTTTGAAGCTTCTGGACGTCCAGTTCTGTTTTTAAATTCCCCCCCCCTCGCCTTCTCACCTCATTCTCCACCATTTGAAGGCTTGTAATGTTGTATTTTGACATGTGAAACTTCCTTGCCTTCAGCTGTGCGTTTTACTAAAGCCCAAGACATGTGTCGCTCTCTTGAAACTCACTAGCCATGGAGCTATGCGTTTTACTTAGAGTTTTTCCTCGCAGAATGCTACACTGGACCGCACATGATTCCAGCTCTTAACCAGACTCAAAACGCTGCGTTTTAACTCCTAATTCAAGATTTTTGGCTACGTCTTTCCAGATTTTGTCCATTCTTCATCAATACTTCCGGAATTGGAGAAAATCCCTTTCAATCCTGCAATGATGCATCGAATTCTCGCAGCATCATTTCTTATCAAATACTGGAAATATAAAGTTAATTCCACATGAAAGCATTTAAATTCAACGGGAAATCACATTATTTCGTTGATCAGAATGCGGTTCATCAAATTCCCCCACGCTAGCACTTCGCACCCCCGGGCAAATATGATCAAATAGTTCCTGAAATCTCACCAACAACCAGCTATAAATTGAAATAGTATCCAATTATGATTCTTCATCTCAACCCAATACTCAAGAGAAAACGCAGCACAGTAAGGAATCAAATTGTCAATAAAAAAAAGACTAGGAAAATGATCTTAATTCAGCAAATTGCAGGGGGAAAAGTGGAGGTGTTCTCTCGGCAGGTGTTTCGCTCTCCTCACTATTCCATTACAGGGTCATTTCACTCTTCTCTCTTAGCCTAGGCCCTACCATAAGCTTGACGAAACTCTAATATCTCCACCACTAAGTAGCATGACCTAATGAAATCTAATATGAGTTATATATCTGAATTTCAAACAAAGATTTATAACGAGATCCAAATCTGAAACACAAATACAAACTCAAGAAAAACGAAATCTCCTTGACAAATCAGTGCTCTGGATCCATCACAGCTCCTCAGGAATCAGTGGCTTAGCCGCTCATGTTGATGGGGGAAATCTGGCCAAATCTCCTCTGAATCTCCATGGCAAAATGCAAGAGAAGAGAAGAAGATGAAGAAGATGAATCTGGAAGTTGAGAGAATCTGGAGAAGTGAAGGAAAGAAGAGAACGAGTGAGAACGCTGGAATTCAGTATCAGATCCGTTATTTTTTTTTTGAAGCTTCTGGACGTCCAGTTCTGTTTTTAAATTCCCCCCCCTCGCCTTCTCACCTCATTCTCCACCATTTGAAGGCTTGTAATGTTGTATTTTGACATGTGAAACTTCCTTGCCTTCAGCTGTGCGTTTTACTAAAGCCCAAGACATGTGTCGCTCTCTTGAAACTCACTAGCCATGGAGCTATGCGTTTTACTTAGAGTTTTTCCTCGCAGAATGCTACACTGGACCGCACATGATTCCAGCTCTTAACCAGACTCAAAACGCTGCGTTTTAACTCCTAATTCAAGATTTTTGGCTACGTCTTTCCAGATTTTGTCCATTCTTCATCAATACTTCCGGAATTGGAGAAAATCCCTTTCAATCCTGCAATGATGCATCGAATTCTCGCAGCATCATTTCTTATCAAATACTGGAAATATAAAGTTAATTCCACATGAAAGCATTTAAATTCAACGGGAAATCACATTATTTCGTTGATCAGAATGCGGTTCATCAAATTCCCCCACGCTAGCACTTCGCACCCCCGGGCAAATATGATCAAATAGTTCCTGAAATCTCACCAACAACCAGCTATAAATTGAAATAGTATCCAATTATGATTCTTCATCTCAACCCAATACTCAAGAGAAAACGCAGCACAGTAAGGAATCAAATTGTCAATAAAAAAAAGACTAGGAAAATGATCTTAATTCAGCAAATTGCAGGGGGAAAAGTGGAGGTGTTCTCTCGGCAGGTGTTTCGCTCTCCTCACTATTCCATTACAGGGTCATTTCACTCTTCTCTCTTAGCCTAGGCCCTACCATAAGCTTGACGAAACTCTAATATCTCCACCACTAAGTAGCATGACCTAATGAAATCTAATATGAGTTATATATCTGAATTTCAAACAAAGATTTATAACGAGATCCAAATCTGAAACACAAATACAAACTCAAGAAAAACGAAATCTCCTTGACAAATCAGTGCTCTGGATCCATCACAGCTCCTCAGGAATCAGTGGCTTAGCCGCTCATGTTGATGGGGGAAATCTGGCCAAATCTCCTCTGAATCTCCATGGCAAAATGCAAGAGAAGAGAAGAAGATGAAGAAGATGAATCTGGAAGTTGAGAGAATCTGGAGAAGTGAAGGAAAGAAGAGAACGAGTGAGAACGCTGGAATTCAGTATCAGATCCGTTATTTTTTTTTTGAAGCTTCTGGACGTCCAGTTCTGTTTTTAAATCCCCCCCCTCGCCTTCTCACCTCATTCTCCACCATTTGAAGGCTTGTAATGTTGTATTTTGACATGTGAAACTTCCTTGCCTTCAGCTGTGCGTTTTACTAAAGCCCAAGACATGTGTCGCTCTCTTGAAACTCACTAGCCATGGAGCTATGCGTTTTACTTAGAGTTTTTCCTCGCAGAATGCTACACTGGACCGCACATGATTCCAGCTCTTAACCAGACTCAAAACGCTGCGTTTTAACTCCTAATTCAAGATTTTTGGCTACGTCTTTCCAGATTTTGTCCATTCTTCATCAATACTTCCGGAATTGGAGAAAATCCCTTTCAATCCTGCAATGATGCATCGAATTCTCGCAGCATCATTTCTTATCAAATACTGGAAATATAAAGTTAATTCCACATGAAAGCATTTAAATTCAACGGGAAATCACATTATTTCGTTGATCAGAATGCGGTTCATCAAATTCCCCCACGCTAGCACTTCGCACCCCCGGGCAAATATGATCAAATAGTTCCTGAAATCTCACCAACAACCAGCTATAAATTGAAATAGTATCCAATTATGATTCTTCATCTCAACCCAATACTCAAGAGAAAACGCAGCACAGTAAGGAATCAAATTGTCAATAAAAAAAAGACTAGGAAATGATCTTAATTCAGCAAATTGCAGGGGGAAAAGTGGAGGTGTTCTCTCGGCAGGTGTTTCGCTCTCCTCACTATTCCATTACAGGGTCATTTCACTCTTCTCTCTTAGCCTAGGCCCTACCATAAGCTTGACGAAACTCTAATATCTCCACCACTAAGTAGCATGACCTAATGAAATCTAATATGAGTTATATATCTGAATTTCAAACAAAGATTTATAACGAGATCCAAATCTGAAACACAAATACAAACTCAAGAAAAACGAAATCTCCTTGACAAATCAGTGCTCTGGATCCATCACAGCTCCTCAGGAATCAGTGGCTTAGCCGCTCATGTTGATGGGGGAAATCTGGCCAAATCTCCTCTGAATCTCCATGGCAAAATGCAAGAGAAGAGAAGAAGATGAATCTGGAAGTTGAGAGAATCTGGAGAAGTGAAGGAAAGAAGAGAACGAGTGAGAACGCTGGAATTCAGTATCAGATCCGTTATTTTTTTTTTGAAGCTTCTGGACGTCCAGTTCTGTTTTTAAATCCCCCCCCCCTCGCCTTCTCACCTCATTCTCCACCATTTGAAGGCTTGTAATGTTGTATTTTGACATGTGAAACTTCCTTGCCTTCAGCTGTGCGTTTTACTAAAGCCCAAGACATGTGTCGCTCTCTTGAAACTCACTAGCCATGGAGCTATGCGTTTTACTTAGAGTTTTTCCTCGCAGAATGCTACACTGGACCGCACATGATTCCAGCTCTTAACCAGACTCAAAACGCTGCGTTTTAACTCCTAATTCAAGATTTTTGGCTACGTCTTTCCAGATTTTGTCCATTCTTCATCAATACTTCCGGAATTGGAGAAAATCCCTTTCAATCCTGCAATGATGCATCGAATTCTCGCAGCATCATTTCTTATCAAATACTGGAAATATAAAGTTAATTCCACATGAAAGCATTTAAATTCAACGGGAAATCACATTATTTCGTTGATCAGAATGCGGTTCATCAAATTCCCCCACGCTAGCACTTCGCACCCCCGGGCAAATATGATCAAATAGTTCCTGAAATCTCACCAACAACCAGCTATAAATTGAAATAGTATCCAATTATGATTCTTCATCTCAACCCAATACTCAAGAGAAAACGCAGCACAGTAAGGAATCAAATTGTCAATAAAAAAAAGACTAGGAAATGATCTTAATTCAGCAAATTGCAGGGGGAAAAGTGGAGGTGTTCTCTCGGCAGGTGTTTCGCTCTCCTCACTATTCCATTACAGGGTCATTTCACTCTTCTCTCTTAGCCTAGGCCCTACCATAAGCTTGACGAAACTCTAATATCTCCACCACTAAGTAGCATGACCTAATGAAATCTAATATGAGTTATATATCTGAATTTCAAACAAAGATTTATAACGAGATCCAAATCTGAAACACAAATACAAACTCAAGAAAAACGAAATCTCCTTGACAAATCAGTGCTCTGGATCCATCACAGCTCCTCAGGAATCAGTGGCTTAGCCGCTCATGTTGATGGGGGAAATCTGGCCAAATCTCCTCTGAATCTCCATGGCAAAATGCAAGAGAAGAGAAGAAGATGAAGAAGATGAATCTGGAAGTTGAGAGAATCTGGAGAAGTGAAGGAAAGAAGAGAACGAGTGAGAACGCTGGAATTCAGTATCAGATCCGTTATTTTTTTTTTGAAGCTTCTGGACGTCCAGTTCTGTTTTTAAATTCCCCCCCCCTCGCCTTCTCACCTCATTCTCCACCATTTGAAGGCTTGTAATGTTGTATTTTGACATGTGAAACTTCCTTGCCTTCAGCTGTGCGTTTTACTAAAGCCCAAGACATGTGTCGCTCTCTTGAAACTCACTAGCCATGGAGCTATGCGTTTTACTTAGAGTTTTTCCTCGCAGAATGCTACACTGGACCGCACATGATTCCAGCTCTTAACCAGACTCAAAACGCTGCGTTTTAACTCCTAATTCAAGATTTTTGGCTACGTCTTTCCAGATTTTGTCCATTCTTCATCAATACTTCCGGAATTGGAGAAAATCCCTTTCAATCCTGCAATGATGCATCGAATTCTCGCAGCATCATTTCTTATCAAATACTGGAAATATAAAGTTAATTCCACATGAAAGCATTTAAATTCAACGGGAAATCACATTATTTCGTTGATCAGAATGCGGTTCATCAAATTCCCCCACGCTAGCACTTCGCACCCCCGGGCAAATATGATCAAATAGTTCCTGAAATCTCACCAACAACCAGCTATAAATTGAAATAGTATCCAATTATGATTCTTCATCTCAACCCAATACTCAAGAGAAAACGCAGCACAGTAAGGAATCAAATTGTCAATAAAAAAAAGACTAGGAAATGATCTTAATTCAGCAAATTGCAGGGGGAAAAGTGGAGGTGTTCTCTCGGCAGGTGTTTCGCTCTCCTCACTATTCCATTACAGGGTCATTTCACTCTTCTCTCTTAGCCTAGGCCCTACCATAAGCTTGACGAAACTCTAATATCTCCACCACTAAGTAGCATGACCTAATGAAATCTAATATGAGTTATATATCTGAATTTCAAACAAAGATTTATAACGAGATCCAAATCTGAAACACAAATACAAACTCAAGAAAAACGAAATCTCCTTGACAAATCAGTGCTCTGGATCCATCACAGCTCCTCAGGAATCAGTGGCTTAGCCGCTCATGTTGATGGGGGAAATCTGGCCAAATCTCCTCTGAATCTCCATGGCAAAATGCAAGAGAAGAGAAGAAGATGAAGAAGATGAATCTGGAAGTTGAGAGAATCTGGAGAAGTGAAGGAAAGAAGAGAACGAGTGAGAACGCTGGAATTCAGTATCAGATCCGTTATTTTTTTTTTGAAGCTTCTGGACGTCCAGTTCTGTTTTTAAATTCCCCCCCCTTCGCCTTCTCACCTCATTCTCCACCATTTGAAGGCTTGTAATGTTGTATTTTGACATGTGAAACTTCCTTGCCTTCAGCTGTGCGTTTTACTAAAGCCCAAGACATGTGTCGCTCTCTTGAAACTCACTAGCCATGGAGCTATGCGTTTTACTTAGAGTTTTTCCTCGCAGAATGCTACACTGGACCGCACATGATTCCAGCTCTTAACCAGACTCAAAACGCTGCGTTTTAACTCCTAATTCAAGATTTTTGGCTACGTCTTTCCAGATTTTGTCCATTCTTCATCAATACTTCCGGAATTGGAGAAAATCCCTTTCAATCCTGCAATGATGCATCGAATTCTCGCAGCATCATTTCTTATCAAATACTGGAAATATAAAGTTAATTCCACATGAAAGCATTTAAATTCAACGGGAAATCACATTATTTCGTTGATCAGAATGCGGTTCATCAAATTCCCCCACGCTAGCACTTCGCACCCCCGGGCAAATATGATCAAATAGTTCCTGAAATCTCACCAACAACCAGCTATAAATTGAAATAGTATCCAATTATGATTCTTCATCTCAACCCAATACTCAAGAGAAAACGCAGCACAGTAAGGAATCAAATTGTCAATAAAAAAAAGACTAGGAAATGATCTTAATTCAGCAAATTGCAGGGGGAAAAGTGGAGGTGTTCTCTCGGCAGGTGTTTCGCTCTCCTCACTATTCCATTACAGGGTCATTTCACTCTTCTCTCTTAGCCTAGGCCCTACCATAAGCTTGACGAAACTCTAATATCTCCACCACTAAGTAGCATGACCTAATGAAATCTAATATGAGTTATATATCTGAATTTCAAACAAAGATTTATAACGAGATCCAAATCTGAAACACAAATACAAACTCAAGAAAAACGAAATCTCCTTGACAAATCAGTGCTCTGGATCCATCACAGCTCCTCAGGAATCAGTGGCTTAGCCGCTCATGTTGATGGGGGAAATCTGGCCAAATCTCCTCTGAATCTCCATGGCAAAATGCAAGAGAAGAGAAGAAGATGAAGAAGATGAATCTGGAAGTTGAGAGAATCTGGAGAAGTGAAGGAAAGAAGAGAACGAGTGAGAACGCTGGAATTCAGTATCAGATCCGTTATTTTTTTTTTGAAGCTTCTGGACGTCCAGTTCTGTTTTTAAATCCCCCCCCTCGCCTTCTCACCTCATTCTCCACCATTTGAAGGCTTGTAATGTTGTATTTTGACATGTGAAACTTCCTTGCCTTCAGCTGTGCGTTTTACTAAAGCCCAAGACATGTGTCGCTCTCTTGAAACTCACTAGCCATGGAGCTATGCGTTTTACTTAGAGTTTTTCCTCGCAGAATGCTACACTGGACCGCACATGATTCCAGCTCTTAACCAGACTCAAAACGCTGCGTTTTAACTCCTAATTCAAGATTTTTGGCTACGTCTTTCCAGATTTTGTCCATTCTTCATCAATACTTCCGGAATTGGAGAAAATCCCTTTCAATCCTGCAATGATGCATCGAATTCTCGCAGCATCATTTCTTATCAAATACTGGAAATATAAAGTTAATTCCACATGAAAGCATTTAAATTCAACGGGAAATCACATTATTTCGTTGATCAGAATGCGGTTCATCAAATTCCCCCACGCTAGCACTTCGCACCCCCGGGCAAATATGATCAAATAGTTCCTGAAATCTCACCAACAACCAGCTATAAATTGAAATAGTATCCAATTATGATTCTTCATCTCAACCCAATACTCAAGAGAAAACGCAGCACAGTAAGGAATCAAATTGTCAATAAAAAAAGACTAGGAAATGATCTTAATTCAGCAAATTGCACGGGGAAAAGTGGAGGTGTTCTCTCGGCAGGTGTTTCGCTCTCCTCACTATTCCATTACAGGGTCATTTCACTCTTCTCTCTTAGCCTAGGCCCTACCATAAGCTTGACGAAACTCTAATATCTCCACCACTAAGTAGCATGACCTAATGAAATCTAATATGAGTTATATATCTGAATTTCAAACAAAGATTTATAACGAGATCCAAATCTGAAACACAAATACAAACTCAAGAAAAACGAAATCTCCTTGACAAATCAGTGCTCTGGATCCATCACAGCTCCTCAGGAATCAGTGGCTTAGCCGCTCATGTTGATGGGGGAAATCTGGCCAAATCTCCTCTGAATCTCCATGGCAAAATGCAAGAGAAGAGAAGAAGATGAATCTGGAAGTTGAGAGAATCTGGAGAAGTGAAGAAAAGAAGAGAACGAGTGAGAACGCTGGAATTCAGTATCAGATCCGTTATTTTTTTTTTGAAGCTTCTGGACGTCCAGTTCTGTTTTTAAATCCCCCCCTCGCCTTCTCACCTCATTCTCCACCATTTGAAGGCTTGTAATGTTGTATTTTGACATGTGAAACTTCCTTGCCTTCAGCTGTGCGTTTTACTAAAGCCCAAGACATGTGTCGCTCTCTTGAAACTCACTAGCCATGGAGCTATGCGTTTTACTTAGAGTTTTTCCTCGCAGAATGCTACACTGGACCGCACATGATTCCAGCTCTTAACCAGACTCAAAACGCTGCGTTTTAACTCCTAATTCAAGATTTTTGGCTACGTCTTTCCAGATTTTGTCCATTCTTCATCAATACTTCCGGAATTGGAGAAAATCCCTTTCAATCCTGCAATGATGCATCGAATTCTCGCAGCATCATTTCTTATCAAATACTGGAAATATAAAGTTAATTCCACATGAAAGCATTTAAATTCAACGGGAAATCACATTATTTCGTTGATCAGAATGCGGTTCATCAAATTCCCCCACGCTAGCACTTCGCACCCCCGGGCAAATATGATCAAATAGTTCCTGAAATCTCACCAACAACCAGCTATAAATTGAAATAGTATCCAATTATGATTCTTCATCTCAACCCAATACTCAAGAGAAAACGCAGCACAGTAAGGAATCAAATTGTCAATAAAAAAAAGACTAGGAAATGATCCTAATTCAGCAAATTGCACGGGGAAAAGTGGAGGTGTTCTCTCGGCAGGTGTTTCGCTCTCCTCACTATTCCATTACAGGGTCATTTCACTCTTCTCTCTTAGCCTAGGCCCTACCATAAGCTTGACGAAACTCTAATATCTCCACCACTAAGTAGCATGACCTAATGAAATCTAATATGAGTTATATATCTGAATTTCAAACAAAGATTTATAACGAGATCCAAATCTGAAACACAAATACAAACTCAAGAAAAACGAAATCTCCTTGACAAATCAGTGCTCTGGATCCATCACAGCTCCTCAGGAATCAGTGGCTTAGCCGCTCATGTTGATGGGGGAAATCTGGCCAAATCTCCTCTGAATCTCCATGGCAAAATGCAAGAGAAGAGAAGAAGATGAATCTGGAAGTTGAGAGAATCTGGAGAAGTGAAGAAAAGAAGAGAACGAGTGAGAACGCTGGAATTCAGTATCAGATCCGTTTTTTTTTTTGAAGCTTCTGGACGTCCAGTTCTGTTTTTAAATCCCCCCCTCGCCTTCTCACCTCATTCTCCACCATTTGAAGGCTTGTAATGTTGTATTTTGACATGTGAAACTTCCTTGCCTTCAGCTGTGCGTTTTACTAAAGCCCAAGACATGTGTCGCTCTCTTGAAACTCACTAGCCATGGAGCTATGCGTTTTACTTAGAGTTTTTCCTCGCAGAATGCTACACTGGACCGCACATGATTCCAGCTCTTAACCAGACTCAAAACGCTGCGTTTTAACTCCTAATTCAAGATTTTTGGCTACGTCTTTCCAGATTTTGTCCATTCTTCATCAATACTTCCGGAATTGGAGAAAATCCCTTTCAATCCTGCAATGATGCATCGAATTCTCGCAGCATCATTTCTTATCAAATACTGGAAATATAAAGTTAATTCCACATGAAAGCATTTAAATTCAACGGGAAATCACATTATTTCGTTGATCAGAATGCGGTTCATCAAATTCCCCCACGCTAGCACTTCGCACCCCCGGGCAAATATGATCAAATAGTTCCTGAAATCTCACCAACAACCAGCTATAAATTGAAATAGTATCCAATTATGATTCTTCATCTCAACCCAATACTCAAGAGAAAACGCAGCACAGTAAGGAATCAAATTGTCAATAAAAAAAAGACTAGGAAATGATCCTAATTCAGCAAATTGCACGGGGAAAAGTGGAGGTGTTCTCTCGGCAGGTGTTTCGCTCTCCTCACTATTCCATTACAGGGTCATTTCACTCTTCTCTCTTAGCCTAGGCCCTACCATAAGCTTGACGAAACTCTAATATCTCCACCACTAAGTAGCATGACCTAATGAAATCTAATATGAGTTATATATCTGAATTTCAAACAAAGATTTATAACGAGATCCAAATCTGAAACACAAATACAAACTCAAGAAAAACGAAATCTCCTTGACAAATCAGTGCTCTGGATCCATCACAGCTCCTCAGGAATCAGTGGCTTAGCCGCTCATGTTGATGGGGGAAATCTGGCCAAATCTCCTCTGAATCTCCATGGCAAAATGCAAGAGAAGAGAAGAAGATGAATCTGGAAGTTGAGAGAATCTGGAGAAGTGAAGAAAAGAAGAGAACGAGTGAGAACGCTGGAATTCAGTATCAGATCCGTTTTTTTTTTTTGAAGCTTCTGGACGTCCAGTTCTGTTTTTAAATTCCCCCCCTCGCCTTCTCACCTCATTCTCCACCATTTGAAGGCTTGTAATGTTGTATTTTGACATGTGAAACTTCCTTGCCTTCAGCTGTGCGTTTTACTAAAGCCCAAGACATGTGTCGCTCTCTTGAAACTCACTAGCCATGGAGCTATGCGTTTTACTTAGAGTTTTTCCTCGCAGAATGCTACACTGGACCGCACATGATTCCAGCTCTTAACCAGACTCAAAACGCTGCGTTTTAACTCCTAATTCAAGATTTTTGGCTACGTCTTTCCAGATTTTGTCCATTCTTCATCAATACTTCCGGAATTGGAGAAAATCCCTTTCAATCCTGCAATGATGCATCGAATTCTCGCAGCATCATTTCTTATCAAATACTGGAAATATAAAGTTAATTCCACATGAAAGCATTTAAATTCAACGGGAAATCACATTATTTCGTTGATCAGAATGCGGTTCATCAAATTCCCCCACGCTAGCACTTCGCACCCCCGGGCAAATATGATCAAATAGTTCCTGAAATCTCACCAACAACCAGCTATAAATTGAAATAGTATCCAATTATGATTCTTCATCTCAACCCAATACTCAAGAGAAAACGCAGCACAGTAAGGAATCAAATTGTCAATAAAAAAAAGACTAGGAAATGATCCTAATTCAGCAAATTGCACGGGGAAAAGTGGAGGTGTTCTCTCGGCAGGTGTTTCGCTCTCCTCACTATTCCATTACAGGGTCATTTCACTCTTCTCTCTTAGCCTAGGCCCTACCATAAGCTTGACGAAACTCTAATATCTCCACCACTAAGTAGCATGACCTAATGAAATCTAATATGAGTTATATATCTGAATTTCAAACAAAGATTTATAACGAGATCCAAATCTGAAACACAAATACAAACTCAAGAAAAACGAAATCTCCTTGACAAATCAGTGCTCTGGATCCATCACAGCTCCTCAGGAATCAGTGGCTTAGCCGCTCATGTTGATGGGGGAAATCTGGCCAAATCTCCTCTGAATCTCCATGGCAAAATGCAAGAGAAGAGAAGAAGATGAATCTGGAAGTTGAGAGAATCTGGAGAAGTGAAGAAAAGAAGAGAACGAGTGAGAACGCTGGAATTCAGTATCAGATCCGTTTTTTTTTTTGAAGCTTCTGGACGTCCAGTTCTGTTTTTAAATTCCCCCCCTCGCCTTCTCACCTCATTCTCCACCATTTGAAGGCTTGTAATGTTGTATTTTGACATGTGAAACTTCCTTGCCTTCAGCTGTGCGTTTTACTAAAGCCCAAGACATGTGTCGCTCTCTTGAAACTCACTAGCCATGGAGCTATGCGTTTTACTTAGAGTTTTTCCTCGCAGAATGCTACACTGGACCGCACATGATTCCAGCTCTTAACCAGACTCAAAACGCTGCGTTTTAACTCCTAATTCAAGATTTTTGGCTACGTCTTTCCAGATTTTGTCCATTCTTCATCAATACTTCCGGAATTGGAGAAAATCCCTTTCAATCCTGCAATGATGCATCGAATTCTCGCAGCATCATTTCTTATCAAATACTGGAAATATAAAGTTAATTCCACATGAAAGCATTTAAATTCAACGGGAAATCACATTATTTCGTTGATCAGAATGCGGTTCATCAAATTCCCCCACGCTAGCACTTCGCACCCCCGGGCAAATATGATCAAATAGTTCCTGAAATCTCACCAACAACCAGCTATAAATTGAAATAGTATCCAATTATGATTCTTCATCTCAACCCAATACTCAAGAGAAAACGCAGCACAGTAAGGAATCAAATTGTCAATAAAAAAAGACTAGGAAATGATCTTAATTCAGCAAATTGCACGGGGAAAAGTGGAGGTGTTCTCTCGGCAGGTGTTTCGCTCTCCTCACTATTCCATTACAGGGTCATTTCACTCTTCTCTCTTAGCCTAGGCCCTACCATAAGCTTGACGAAACTCTAATATCTCCACCACTAAGTAGCATGACCTAATGAAATCTAATATGAGTTATATATCTGAATTTCAAACAAAGATTTATAACGAGATCCAAATCTGAAACACAAATACAAACTCAAGAAAAACGAAATCTCCTTGACAAATCAGTGCTCTGGATCCATCACAGCTCCTCAGGAATCAGTGGCTTAGCCGCTCATGTTGATGGGGGAAATCTGGCCAAATCTCCTCTGAATCTCCATGGCAAAATGCAAGAGAAGAGAAGAAGATGAATCTGGAAGTTGAGAGAATCTGGAGAAGTGAAGAAAAGAAGAGAACGAGTGAGAACGCTGGAATTCAGTATCAGATCCGTTTTTTTTTTTGAAGCTTCTGGACGTCCAGTTCTGTTTTTAAATTCCCCCCCTCGCCTTCTCACCTCATTCTCCACCATTTGAAGGCTTGTAATGTTGTATTTTGACATGTGAAACTTCCTTGCCTTCAGCTGTGCGTTTTACTAAAGCCCAAGACATGTGTCGCTCTCTTGAAACTCACTAGCCATGGAGCTATGCGTTTTACTTAGAGTTTTTCCTCGCAGAATGCTACACTGGACCGCACATGATTCCAGCTCTTAACCAGACTCAAAACGCTGCGTTTTAACTCCTAATTCAAGATTTTTGGCTACGTCTTTCCAGATTTTGTCCATTCTTCATCAATACTTCCGGAATTGGAGAAAATCCCTTTCAATCCTGCAATGATGCATCGAATTCTCGCAGCATCATTTCTTATCAAATACTGGAAATATAAAGTTAATTCCACATGAAAGCATTTAAATTCAACGGGAAATCACATTATTTCGTTGATCAGAATGCGGTTCATCAAATTCCCCCACGCTAGCACTTCGCACCCCCGGGCAAATATGATCAAATAGTTCCTGAAATCTCACCAACAACCAGCTATAAATTGAAATAGTATCCAATTATGATTCTTCATCTCAACCCAATACTCAAGAGAAAACGCAGCACAGTAAGGAATCAAATTGTCAATAAAAAGACTAGGAAATGATCTTAATTCAGCAAATTGCACGGGGAAAAGTGGAGGTGTTCTCTCGGCAGGTGTTTCGCTCTCCTCACTATTCCATTACAGGGTCATTTCACTCTTCTCTCTTAGCCTAGGCCCTACCATAAGCTTGACGAAACTCTAATATCTCCACCACTAAGTAGCATGACCTAATGAAATCTAATATGAGTTATATATCTGAATTTCAAACAAAGATTTATAACGAGATCCAAATCTGAAACACAAATACAAACTCAAGAAAAACGAAATCTCCTTGACAAATCAGTGCTCTGGATCCATCACAGCTCCTCAGGAATCAGTGGCTTAGCCGCTCATGTTGATGGGGGAAATCTGGCCAAATCTCCTCTGAATCTCCATGGCAAAATGCAAGAGAAGAGAAGAAGATGAATCTGGAAGTTGAGAGAATCTGGAGAAGTGAAGAAAAGAAGAGAACGAGTGAGAACGCTGGAATTCAGTATCAGATCCGTTTTTTTTTTTGAAGCTTCTGGACGTCCAGTTCTGTTTTTAAATTCCCCCCCGCCTTCTCACCTCATTCTCCACCATTTGAAGGCTTGTAATGTTGTATTTTGACATGTGAAACTTCCTTGCCTTCAGCTGTGCGTTTTACTAAAGCCCAAGACATGTGTCGCTCTCTTGAAACTCACTAGCCATGGAGCTATGCGTTTTACTTAGAGTTTTTCCTCGCAGAATGCTACACTGGACCGCACATGATTCCAGCTCTTAACCAGACTCAAAACGCTGCGTTTTAACTCCTAATTCAAGATTTTTGGCTACGTCTTTCCAGATTTTGTCCATTCTTCATCAATACTTCCGGAATTGGAGAAAATCCCTTTCAATCCTGCAATGATGCATCGAATTCTCGCAGCATCATTTCTTATCAAATACTGGAAATATAAAGTTAATTCCACATGAAAGCATTTAAATTCAACGGGAAATCACATTATTTCGTTGATCAGAATGCGGTTCATCAAATTCCCCCACGCTAGCACTTCGCACCCCCGGGCAAATATGATCAAATAGTTCCTGAAATCTCACCAACAACCAGCTATAAATTGAAATAGTATCCAATTATGATTCTTCATCTCAACCCAATACTCAAGAGAAAACGCAGCACAGTAAGGAATCAAATTGTCAATAAAAAGACTAGGAAATGATCTTAATTCAGCAAATTGCACGGGGAAAAGTGGAGGTGTTCTCTCGGCAGGTGTTTCGCTCTCCTCACTATTCCATTACAGGGTCATTTCACTCTTCTCTCTTAGCCTAGGCCCTACCATAAGCTTGACGAAACTCTAATATCTCCACCACTAAGTAGCATGACCTAATGAAATCTAATATGAGTTATATATCTGAATTTCAAACAAAGATTTATAACGAGATCCAAATCTGAAACACAAATACAAACTCAAGAAAAACGAAATCTGCTTGACAAATCAGTGCTCTGGATCCATCACAGCTCCTCAGGAATCAGTGGCTTAGCCGCTCATGTTGATGGGGGAAATCTGGCCAAATCTCCTCTGAATCTCCATGGCAAAATGCAAGAGAAGAGAAGAAGATGAATCTGGAAGTTGAGAGAATCTGGAGAAGTGAAGAAAAGAAGAGAACGAGTGAGAACGCTGGAATTCAGTATCAGATCCGTTTTTTTTTTTTGAAGCTTCTGGACGTCCAGTTCTGTTTTTAAATTCCCCCCCGGCCTTCTCACCTCATTCTCCACCATTTGAAGGCTTGTAATGTTGTATTTTGACATGTGAAACTTCCTTGCCTTCAGCTGTGCGTTTTACTAAAGCCCAAGACATGTGTCGCTCTCTTGAAACTCACTAGCCATGGAGCTATGCGTTTTACTTAGAGTTTTTCCTCGCAGAATGCTACACTGGACCGCACATGATTCCAGCTCTTAACCAGACTCAAAACGCTGCGTTTTAACTCCTAATTCAAGATTTTTGGCTACGTCTTTCCAGATTTTGTCCATTCTTCATCAATACTTCCGGAATTGGAGAAAATCCCTTTCAATCCTGCAATGATGCATCGAATTCTCGCAGCATCATTTCTTATCAAATACTGGAAATATAAAGTTAATTCCACATGAAAGCATTTAAATTCAACGGGAAATCACATTATTTCGTTGATCAGAATGCGGTTCATCAAATTCCCCCACGCTAGCACTTCGCACCCCCGGGCAAATATGATCAAATAGTTCCTGAAATCTCACCAACAACCAGCTATAAATTGAAATAGTATCCAATTATGATTCTTCATCTCAACCCAATACTCAAGAGAAAACGCCGCACAGTAAGGAATCAAATTGTCAATAAAAAGACTAGGAAATGATCTTAATTCAGCAAATTGCACGGGGAAAAGTGGAGGTGTTCTCTCGGCAGGTGTTTCGCTCTCCTCACTATTCCATTACAGGGTCATTTCACTCTCTCTCTTAGCCTAGGCCCTACCATAAGCTTGACGAAACTCTAATATCTCCACCACTAAGTAGCATGACCTAATGAAATCTAATATGAGTTATATATCTGAATTTCAAACAAAGATTTATAACGAGATCCAAATCTGAAACACAAATACAAACTCAAGAAAAACGAAATCTCCTTGACAAATCAGTGCTCTGGATCCATCACAGCTCCTCAGGAATCAGTGGCTTAGCCGCTCATGTTGATGGGGGAAATCTGGCCAAATCTCCTCTGAATCTCCATGGCAAAATGCAAGAGAAGAGAAGAAGATGAATCTGGAAGTTGAGAGAATCTGGAGAAGTGAAGAAAAGAAGAGAACGAGTGAGAACGCTGGAATTCAGTATCAGATCCGTTTTTTTTTTTGAAGCTTCTGGACGTCCAGTTCTGTTTTTAAATTCCCCCCCCCCTTCGCCTTCTCACCTCATTCTCCACCATTTGAAGGCTTGTAATGTTGTATTTTGACATGTGAAACTTCCTTGCCTTCAGCTGTGCGTTTTACTAAAGCCCAAGACATGTGTCGCTCTCTTGAAACTCACTAGCCATGGAGCTATGCGTTTTACTTAGAGTTTTTCCTCGCAGAATGCTACACTAGACCGCACATGATTCCAGCTCTTAACCAGACTCAAAACGCTGCGTTTTAACTCCTAATTCAAGATTTTTGGCTACGTCTTTCCAGATTTTGTCCATTCTTCATCAATACTTCCGGAATTGGAGAAAATCCCTTTCAATCCTGCAATGATGCATCGAATTCTCACAGCATCATTTCTTATCAAATACTGGAAATATAAAGTTAATTCCACATGAAAGCATTTAAATTCAACGGGAAATCACATTATTTAGTTGATCAGAATGCGGTTCATCAAATTCCCCCACACTAGCACTTCGCACCCCCGGGCAAATATGATCAAATAGTTCCTGAAATCTCACCAACAACCAGCTATAAATTGAAATAGTATCCAATTATGATTCTTCATCTCAACCCAATACTCAAGAGAAAAAGCGGCATAGTAAGGAATCAAATTGTCAATAAAAAGACTAGGAAATGATCTTAATTCAGCAAATTGCACGGGGAAAAGTGGAGGTGTTCTCTCGGCAGGTGTTTCGCTCTCCTCACTATTCCATTACAGGGTCATTTCACTCTCCTCTCTTAGCCTAGGCCCTACCATAAGCTTGACGAAACTCTAATATCTCCACCACTAAGTAGCATGACCTAATGAAATCTAATATGAGTTATATATCTGAATTTCAAACAAAGATTTATAACGAGATCCAAATCTGAAACACAAATACAAACTCAAGAAAAACGAAATCTCCTTGACAAATCAGTGCTCTGGATCCATCACAGCTCCTCAGGAATCAGTGGCTTAGCCGCTCATGTTGATGGGGGAAATCTGGCCAAATCTCCTCTGAATCTCCATGGCAAAATGCAAGAGAAGAGAAGAAGATGAATCTGGAAGTTGAGAGAATCTGGAGAAGTGAAGAAAAGAAGAGAACGAGTGAGAACGCTGGAATTCAGTATCAGATCCGTTTTTTTTTTGAAGCTTCTGGACGTCCAGTTCTGTTTTTAAATTCCCCCCCGGCCTTCTCACCTCATTCTCCACCATTTGAAGGCTTGTAATGTTGTATTTTGACATGTGAAACTTCCTTGCCTTCAGCTGTGCGTTTTACTAAAGCCCAAGACATGTGTCGCTCTCTTGAAACGCACTAGCCATGGAGCTATGCGTTTTACTTAGAGTTTTTCCTCGCAGAATGCTACACTAGACCGCACATGATTCCAGCTCTTAGCCAGATTCAAAACGCTGCGTTTTAACTCCTAATTCAAGATTTTTGGCTACGTCTTTCCAGATTTTGTCCATTCTTCATCAATACTTCCGGAATTAGAGAAAATCCCTTCCAATCCTGCAATGATACATCAAATTCTCACAGCATCATTTCTTATCAAATACTGGAAATATAAAGCTAATTCCACATGAGAGCATTTGAATTCAATGGGAAATCACATTATTTAGTTGATCAGGACGTGGTTCATCAAATTCCCCCACA
This sequence comes from Neltuma alba, assembly GCF_004799145.2. Taxonomy (NCBI): domain Eukaryota; kingdom Viridiplantae; phylum Streptophyta; class Magnoliopsida; order Fabales; family Fabaceae; genus Neltuma; species Neltuma alba. Next base: position 50,278 of record NW_021636451.1, on the reverse strand, counting down.
CTAGCACTTTGCACTCCTGGGTAAATATGATCAAATAGTTCCTGAAATCTCATCAACAACCAGCTATGAATTGAAATAGTATCCAATGCCCATGTTGATGGAGGAAATCTGGCCAAATCTCCTCTGAATCTCCTTGGCAAAATGCAAGAGAAGAGAAGAAGATGAAGAAGATGAATCTGCAAGTTGAGAGAATCTGGAGAAGTGAAGAAAAGAAGAGAATGAATGAGAATGCTGGAATTCAGTATCAGATCCGTTTTTTTTTTTTGAAGCTTGTGGACGTCCAGTTCTGTTTTTGAATTTTTCCCCCGCCTTCTCACCTCATTCTCCGCCATTTGAAGGCTTGTAATGTTGTATTTCGACATGTGAAACTTCCTTGCCTTCAGCTGTGCGTTTTACTAAAGCCCACGACATGTGTCACTCTCTTGAAACCCCCTAGCCATGGAGCTATGCGTTTTACTTGGAGTTTTTCCTCGCAGAATGCTACACTACACCACACATGATTCCAGCTCTTAACCAGATCCAAAACACTGCGTTTTAACTCCTAATTCAAGATTTTTGGCTACATCTTTCCAGATTTTGTCCATTCTTCATCAATACTTCCAGAATTAGAGAAAATCCCTTTCAATCCTGCAATGATACATCAAATTCTCACGGCATCATTTCTTATCAAATATTGGAAATATAAAGCTAATTCCACATGAAAGCATTTGAATTCAATGGGAAATCACATTATTTACTTGATCAGGACGTGGTTCATCAAATTCCCCCACACTAGCACTTTGCACTCCTGGGCAAATATGATCAAATAGTCCCTGAAATCTCATCAACAACCATCTATGAATTGAAATAGTATCCGATTATGATTCTTCATCTCAACCCACTACTCAAGAGAAAAAACCAGCATAGGAAGGAATCAAATTGTCAATAAAAAGACTAGGAAATGATCTTAATTCAGCAAATTGCACAGGGAAAAGTGGAAGTATTCTCTCGGCAAGTGTTTCACTCTCCTCACTATTCCATTACAGGGTCATTTCACTCTTCTCTCTTAGCCTAGGCCCTACCATAAGCTTGACGAAACTCTAATATCTCCACCACTAAGTAGCATGACCTAATGAAATCTAATATGAGTTATATATCTGAATTTCAAACAAAGATTTATAACAAGATCCAAATCTGAAACACAAATACAAACTCAAGAAAAACGAAATCTCCTTGACAATCAGTGCTCTGGATCCATCACAGCTCCTCAGGAATCAATGGCTCAGTTGCTCATGTTGATGGAGGAAATCTGGCCAAATCTCCTCTGAATCTCCATGGCAAAATGCAAGAGAAGAGAAGAAGATGAATCTGCAAGTTGAGAGAATCTGGAGAAGTGAAGAAAAGAAGAGAATGAATGAGAATACTGGAATTCAGTATGAGATCCGTTTTTTTTTTTTAAGCTTCTGGACTTCCAGTTCTCTTTTTAAATTTTTCCCCCGCCTTCTCACCTCATTCTCCACAATTTGAAGGCTTGTAATGTTGTATTTTGACATGTGAAACTTCCTTGCCTTCAGCTGTGCGTTTTACTAAAGCCAAGACATGTGTCACTCTCTTAATTTCATTTTTTTTTAAGTTTCCATTTTTATTTGCATTAAATAAGGCCTTTTGGTCAAAGATTGCATAAGAATATTTTAGGTAGCAGCCTTTTTCTTCAAGAAAAGGTAATTTCCTATTTTCTTAGCCTTAATTGGTGCCAACCAAGATAGTCAATCATCATTAAAGCACATTTATGGCATTTATGACCTGGGGTTTTTTTATTCTAGATTGTTCTTTTGCTGCCTATGTAAGGCTACGTTTTTTGTAATTGGGGATCAGATTTGAATGAATGAATTTTAGAGAATTTTATTTCTCTTGAGTGAGCTTTGCTTGCCGCCTCATATTCTCGTAGGAATACTCGATTGTATCAAGGATTGATCATCCTTGTGGTGTCTCCATGACTAGGGTTGTAAGAGACAAGTTCTCTTAAGGTCCTACCTTCGATCGTTCGTCTAGTTTCCTAACTTGTTTCTAGCCGATCCGTATCCGTACCTTATATCAGAAGGGCTCTAAAATTAGGGTTGGGAATGAGGAGGGAACAAGGAGAAGTGTCACTAACTTACACCCGATGTGTGCTTTGCTTGGTAATTTCAATGGCATTAACAAAAAAAAGTGTTTGACTTTTATTAATAATGTGATGCAGGAGTTGTAGAGCTTACATCAAAAGTTGATGGCTATAATTGATTTAAGCTACAAGAGACTTGTTAGTGTAGCAGAGGACGAGCTATATAAGGTGCAGATAACAATGGAGGAAAATCGTATTGTGGGAGATGAGGGCCCTAGTGAAGTTGGAGATGAATATAAGCGAAGATGAAGCTGATGATGATAATGAGGGAGGTGATGATGATGGATAGGACTCAGGTCACGTACCTCATCGTGGAGATGACTCAGACGAGGTCGACATGATTGATGTTGAGGAAGAAGGAATACAAGTAGGAAATATGGATTCCCCTGATGTTTCCACCATGGACAAGAATGCACAGCCCAAGAGATCACAGAGGGAGGTGAAGTTAGCCATAAATTCTCCATGGATTTTGACAAGGCCTGTTAAGAGGAAAAATAGGAATATAGAGGAAAAGGACAAGTTTTTTAACATAATATCCCTCATGTGTTCGAGTCAGGAGGGTGACAAGTAATTACTATTCGCATGACTGTGAATGATATTATTTATTGGTTGTTTACTGATTAACTACACACATAATGATACTGGGAACACATTTTTTGGCCTTTAGTTAAAATATTTGATAAGGATATCACTCGAGATCAGCTAAGGACACTTGGAGGAATTGAGAAAATAGGTAACCGGGTAAGTTAGTATTGTGATCTTGAGCTGAGTACTATAACTTTTATATTTGATGCTCATGTATACCTATGGAAAAAACTAAAATTTACTTGCAAACAGCTCAAGTCAGTTGTGTGCAAGACTTTACTGGCTGATATGAAGAGCGAAGGAGAAGTGAAGCGACACATATTTGATGCTGATTTTATGGTAAGGTTGCTAAGATGTTTACAAAACTACTATTGGTACATGACTAGTCATTTGATGCTGTAGGCAATAATGGCTGCGAACCCATCTCGGTGGGATGCTAGAAAATGAGAAAAGCAATTTTTGCCTGAATATGTCGGTTACAATATAGGAGACTATGACTTGATATTTGAACCTACACTTGTTGGTGCTCACTGGTTTTGTCTTGTGCTTGAGCCTAAAACAATGAATTTCTATGTGCTGAATTCAATGAAGCCAAGTTTTATTGCTAAGAAGAGTAAGAAGAAAGGTATAGCTGATGATGATATGATGACTGTGGTCATCGGATGTGTAAAGATATTGTTACTCTTCTTATGTAAGATACTATTTGTTTACCAATTTATTTACAAATGCAAGTATGTGTTGTGTAGAGAGATCGATTTTATGACATGATTGAGATAGTAAAGCCCAATACCATTAGAAAGAAGAAAACGAGTGACATTATATGGGCTCCTGATCCTCAACAAAACAATCTATGAGTGGTACTACTTGTTGATGTAATAATGTATGAATGCTATTTTGTGTTTCACTCATAGACATTGTTGCCATGTGCAGGCGAGACTGTGGCGTTCATGTTTTAATATGGTTGAGCAAATGGGAGCCCGATGTGATGCTTGACTACAGTGAAGAACATGTTGCTGATTTCTGACGAAACCTAATGTGGTGGCTTGTTAATCATGAGCTCAATTCAAGGTGTGAAGAAGCACTGAAATTGTTGTCATCTACAGAACCCACAATGAGGAAAAAGCAGCGTGCGTCACAGCAGTAAATTGTGTTGTCTAAGTTTAATGATGTTTAAGTTAAAGTTATATATGTAAGGGGATTTGCAAACTGTTTTCATGGAATATAAATGTGCCTGATTTTCAAGTAATATTAAACCATTTTCCCATAATGTTACTACACGTGTAATGAGATTTACAACTCGTGAAGTGAATTTGACCACTTCTTCAAGGGGTTTGACAACCTGTTTTGAGACGCAGGCCAACTTTTCTCTACAAAAACACAAATACCAAAGTTTTACAAAACACGTTCTGGAAATAACAACTTTGACAGTGAGTGTTACTACTTGTTCAGTGGGTTTTGCAATCTTCTGTTTTTTGGGCTAGGCAACTTTGGTTTTAAAACAATACAATTTGACGCTAAATTTTGCAAAACACATAGTGGGATTAACAACTTTCACATTGAGTGTTACAACTTCTTTAATGGGTTTTCCAACCTTTTGTTTTTCTCTGGACAACCTTTCTTTCAAAAACCATACAATTCCACGCCGAATTTCATAAAACACATAGTGGGATTTACAACTTTCACAATGCAATTTACTACTTGTTCAGTGGGTTTTGCAACCTTATGTTTTTCGGGCTGGGCAACTTTGGTTTTAAAACGATACAATTCGACGCTGGATTTTGCAAAACACATAGTGGGATTAACAACTTTCACAATAAGTGTTACAACTTCTTTAATGGGTTTTGCAACCTTTTGTTTTTCTTTGGGCAACCTTTCAGAAACCATACAATTCCATGCTGAATTTCACAAAACACATAGCAAGATTTACAACTTTCACAGTGCGATTTACTACTTGTTCAGTGGATTTTGCAACCTTATGTTTTTTGGGCTGTGCAACTTTGGTTTTAAAACAATACAATTCGATGTTGAATTTTGTAAAACACATGGTGGAATTAACAACTTTCACAGTAAGTGTTACAACTTCTTCAATGGGTTTTGCAACCTTCTGTTTTTCTTTGGGCAACCTTTCTTTCAGAAACCATACAATTTGACGCTGAATTTTGCAAAACACATAGTGAGATTAACAACTTTCACAGTGAGTGTTACAACTTCTTTAATGAGTTTTACAACCTATTGTTTTTCTCTGGCCAACCTTTCTTTCAGAAACCATACAATTCCACGCTGAATTTCACAAAATACATAGTGGGATTTACAACTTTCATAGTGCGATTTACTACTTGTATATTGGGTTTTACAACCTTTTGGCAGACTGGGCAGATTTTCTGCCATGAACAATACAATTCCACGCTGAATTTTACAAAACACATAGTGGTATTTACAAATTTTATAGTGATATTGACTACTTTGTGTCATGGAATACACCATTAACGATACAGTATTTACCAAAAACCAGCAACTATATGACAGCAGATACATTACATATATTCAAATGATTGCACCTCAAGTACATGACGGTAAACATTGAACCATTATCTTTCATTACTAACTACATGTGCAATGGAATGTACCATTCACACAACAGTATTTACCAAAAACCAGCAGCCATATGATAGTAGATACATTATATATATTCAAATGACTGCACCTTAAATACATCACGGTAAACATTGAATCATTATCTTTCATACTAACTACATGTGCAATGGAATGTACCATTCATGCAACAATATTTACCAAAAACCAGCAGGCCTATGATAGTAGCTACTTTACATATGTTCAAATGACAAGTTAACATTAAGATTAAACCAGCACTTAATGTTTTCTTGTCATTCAACTCATAAAACATATCCCATTCATTTAAATCATATGTAAATGGGATACCGTATCTACTAACCCATCTACCAAAAAAGTTAAGAAGGGTTCAAAAGTCATTCTATTTACACCAAAAAATCACCATATTTATTGACATCTAACTTCAACTTGGGTTTGGATTCTTGCATGTTCTTCCTGTGTGCCCAACTTGTTAGCATGTGTTATAATAGTAGATCACCTATTTTGGAACTGTGACTCTCGTCGTTTTATTTTAGGCCTTCCTGGTGGTCGACTAGTCAAAGGCGGTGCCAAGAACACTTGACTTGCTATATTTTCCACCCAGTAGTTGTTAGGATTTGGCATGTCTACTGTTGCCACTGGAATCATAGTCCTCCCATAAATCTTTTGCTGTGATGTAATCTTGTAGCATTCGTCAACAAATTCATACACATTGCAATTCACAGCCTTAATAACTGCACAGGCATGGGGACATGGAATGCCTGACATTTGCCAAGCTGCACAGCTGCATTCGCCTAAACCAAGATCAACATGTACATCTCCTTTTGCTGTATAGACACACACCCTACGTCCTCCATAAGGTACACTCAACATGCGTGCTGATCTAGCGACATTGTCCACCAATTTTGCATCTATTTTTGGGCCTACACCATTTTTCCAATTACTCATTGCTATGCTTGTTGCATACATCTTCTTTGCCACTTTTCTCACGATGCTCATGTATAAGTTGGGCAACATTATATCGTCTCTCTTTCAATATCCAAACATTGAATGACTCAGCAAGGTTTGTTCTGATGTTATCCCATCATTTAAATGGAATTTACTTAAGGCCTACCTTTCAACATCACCATGATTAAGAAGCCACTCAAATAATTGTGGATTGAACCTTCTCATGTTATCTATTGTACCATCAAACTTGGTATCAAGCTTTGCATATGCAATGACATCTAGGTATTGTAGTCCCTCCTCCCTTGCTTTCCCACTAGTCTTTCTCTTTCCTCTATTTAATTAATCATTGGTGCACTGAAGTTTTCCTTAACATGTCTATAACAGTATGCATGCCTCTCACCACCAAATATTTCTTGCACAACACCTATTATTGCATTGTGTCGATCTGACACAATTATCAATTCTATCGACCCAGCTATCTCCTTAATCATGTATAAGAACCATGTCCAATCCTCAAGTGTCTCTCCCTTTACAATAGCAATCGCAAAAGGTAACAATTCATTGTCAGCATCATAAGCAGAGGCTGACAGTAACGTCCCCTTATACGGTCCACTTAAATGACATCCATCAATGTATAGTACTATCTAGCACTAGCTATAAAGCCTTCTATACAACACCCATATGCTATGAATGCACGCTCAAATGTGTTATTAGTATTACCCACCCATTTCGCCACAATTTTGTTATCTGTTTCCTTCAACTATTCACATATCCATGGAATAAGCATATAAGACTGGTTAGGCCTACCATGTATGTCCTCTAACGCTTTTTGCTTTGCCCTATATGCTTGTTTATATGTCAACTTCACACTATAATCTCTTTCCAAACTCTTTCTTATATCATTTGAACGCCTGTCTATGTGATCATTTACCTCATCAATTATGATTGATGATGTCAAGCTAGTTGAACCACTATGTTCCACACGAAGATTGTTTTGAGCATTATGAACATGCTCATTTATGAATGTTGCCACATGTAAAAAGGGAGTACTCTTTCTACCTACTCTTGCACTTATCCTCCATGGACAACCTTCAACATTACATTTCACATACATATTTTCCCTACAATTTTTCACATATTTGTACTCAAACTTGTTCACAATACTAAACTTATATACTTTCTTCTTGAAATCTTCTGCATTTGCAAAAGTATGGTTCCGTCCTAACAACAATTCCTTCCATTTCAAAGAATTCATCTCCAGCAAAGGTGTTGGTGCACTCGCTACTCCATATGGCAGGCTTATATTAGGTCTTTCACTTCCTCCATAACTTGTACTTTCCAAAGCATTTCCCTCTAATGTAGGCTCATCATTCTGTTGTGACAGTCCTAACATTTTTGAGATCTTACATGTATAATTACTAGTGTTGTTAAGAGATTTACTACAATATTATAACAATTATCAACTTTCATAACCACAAAAAAAAATTTGTCACTTACATTTCTGGATAACCCATTTCTTCCTCCACATTGTCATTACCTTTATGTGCTATATAAATATATGCATTACGGTCATTATATTCAATTAGATTATCAACTTCACCATCATCTATAAGATCTACTAATACCCTATCATCAAAACTCAAAGTGTATTTAATATCATAGCCATGACAATCTATGCTGAACCATTCTCCTATCATTGCCCTCAAATCTTCAAGTTTTTTACCCTCATTTATTACTCTTACTCTGATAGTCCCACCACAGTATTTAACTTCACCATTGCCATTTTCTACAAACTTCCCATCTACGTGAAAATAACAAACAAGTCTTTTTGAAGATGTTGATACAATGTTACAAGACATCACAACTTGCTAACCTGCAGCAAACAACATTAAATAAAAAAAATTAACTTCTTTGATAATTAGTTTCCATCAATGTACGTGACACCCAAAACACACACATAGAGAGAAACTTTTCTTCTATTCGCAACTTTATTATAGGGTTTCACAACTCCATTATTGATTTTAACAACGTTCACCACCTGATCGCAAACTTCATGCCTACGTAATTGCTTGCCATCTTTTTTGATTTCCGCTACATCATTCCAAATGCTCAATATAAAGTATAAAACCTCATCTCCAACACACCTGTCCCCACCATTGTGCCATAAAGCAGCCACAAAAAAGAACCACCTAAACCTCACCATCATGTAATGCGACATGTTCACTCTCTCTCTTACTACAAATCCTCTTGTCCACAACCAAAATCTACTAAATCAACAATCCCAACAAAATAGTGATGTGGAGGAGTAAGATTATACCATTTCCAAAGACTAGCGACTTAAACTTACCTCTTTTCAGTTTCAATGTGTTGCTCCAGCATTCCTCTTTCCTTCTTCATGTACTGCTCAACAGCTTACTCTGTTTATTTTCTCATCAGTTTCAGCTTCCCTTTACCTCACTCATCAGGGCAATTTAGTCTTTTGGCCAAAAATCTAAATTCCAGATTGGTACCCAATGCCCTGTTTGTCATTTAGCTTATTCATCTGCCTTATTTGTCTTTTTGAAATTCACATATTATTTTGCTGTCATTTTCCCTTATGGAATTTTCCGTAAACGGAGGTTTTTTGGGAAAATATTAGAAAATTAGAGGAAAATAATTATTTTAATTAGTTAGAGGCCTCAAAAATTTTGAAAAAAATATGAAAAAATCATCTAAATATTTGTTTGAATTTATAAAATTTGTTTTAGGCCTTGAAAGCTCAAGAATTAATTTTAGGGAATTTATTTTTCTGCAGTTACACCAATAGAGGCCTAATCAGGAAAAATTCAAAATAAATAGTTAGATGTGGAGAAAAATTTAAACATTTTCAGATCATATCCTTATATGAAAAAAAGAATGTCCTCTTGGATGTTCCAAGGTCCTAAACATAGTCAGACTGATCATACAATCTATTAGGACCAAGAGATTACATAAGGTTCAAGACTATCTCTCTTGAATTTAACCTCTTTCTCTTAATTTTAGGGTTTTCTTTCTAACTTTTCTGACATAAATCTCATCATTTCCCATCCTTAAGATATGGTATCAATTAGGACCACTTTAGATGGCCTTAGATTCAAGAAGATCAAATCTGAAAATTTTGCTTTGCAGGTACTGTTCACGCAGGAATTCTAGAATTTTTTCTCAACTTTGAAAATTCATAATTAATTCTAGAAAAATCCAAATTGAGTGGTTCCAAGTCTCACTGAAAGCTCCTTAAGTTAAATTTAAAGCAAAAATAGTCTCAGGAACCAATTATATAATGAACAGTACCGGAATTGTACGGAACTCGACACTCTTCCAAAGGTTAAACACTGTTTCCAGATTTCAAACCCTAATTTTGAAAACTCACCATAAATCGTACACATATCCAAATGAAGTGTTCTACCCATGGATTTAAATCTTACAGAGTGTAATTTAATTAGGCCAAATTTCAGAATCAGATACAAAGGGTAACTTATTCGAAATAGGCATCAAATCAGATGCTATAACTATCACATACCTTGACCTTAAAGCTTGAACCTCGTTCCTTCTTCTTAGCCTTCACCCCTACGTTTTTCTCTAAATTTTGGCAGATTTTTCCCTCTACAAATAACTGCCAACATGCTCTTCCAAGGTGGGGTATTTATAGCCAAAACGTTGGCTTGAATGGACCAAAATGCCCTTGGTGACTAATAGAAAGGGTAAGGGCAATTTTAGAATTTTAAGTTGACTTTTACATCATCATTGCATCATCTTCTTGCATCATCCTTACCTCATTCTTCTAGAAGATGCCAAGTGTCAAAAAAGTGGTGGAGGAGAAGGGAGATTAGATCCTAGCCGTTGAATCAAAACTTAATCCTTAAGTTTCCTCCGAATTTACTTGACACACATTTCTCCAGCTTTCTTTATGGCCTTCCGGAGCTCAAAAAATTCTTCTGTCTACTCCATAAATTCCCTTTAATTCTAGAGAGTATCTATAAATTTTCTTAGGCCATAACACTTCCTTTAAGCCTTGCATAGAAATTCATTTACTAAAATACCCTTTTATCAGCATAATCGGCTTTTTAATTTATTAAAGCCATTCCACTGGCCTTTTGGTTGCGAGACTAGTTTTATAAATTAGTACAACCTTTCAACTATTTAATCTCATTTTTGTATACATTTTTGAGGTCTCTTGCTATTTCAAATAATTACCTAAAACGGTATACTTTTTACTGGTCATAACCTCATAAATGTAGAAGTAACTTAGAAAAACTAATGCTACCTTTTATTTGGTTTTAGGTTTTCTATATATATATATATATATATATATTCCTTGGTAGACCGGTGAATTGCTGAGAACCTTAATAAATAAGGCTCGCGCGGCAACGGTGCCATTTAATGAACCTTGTTGTTAGGTAATCAAAATGATACTAGGAAAATACAACAAGTGAAGCAATACCTAGGTCATTCTTCTCAAGGAGCCTTAAGTTGGAATTTAATTCTTAACAATTCACTTTAATTACCAAGTTACCAAGGTAAAGGATTAAGTCTCAAAATGGAAAATCTAAGTAAGAAATGAATTCAAAATAGAAGATGACAGTAACAGTTCAAAATGGGGAAGAGATTTAGATAAGAGATGACAGTTCCTCCAGTAATTCATCCTTCCTTCCTTATTCAATCTTATAATTTGAAGTCTTGTAGGATCAATTAAAAGGATAGATTTAGCTATTGCTCAAATCTCTCTAAACACAGATCAATAACAAATATCTTACTAGATTTATTGTTTAGCTCTGAAGAGAAGGAAAATCAATTGATAAGAACACTTGAGAAGCTAATTGTAATTCTCTAAAGATGACCACTACTGTGAATCATCAAAATCATTTAATCTAATTTAGAGTTACAAAACAATAGTCCAAGAAAATTGAATTAGATCTATAATTGATCAGAGAATCCACTATTCAATTGAATATGAGGACACAAATTCACTTCCAAATGTTTAATCAAATCTAAATTCCAAGAAACATAAATCTAATCACACAACTCTCAATCTAACCACAAATGTTCAATTGATGCAATTGTATCTTAGAATTAAAAGTGGAAATCAGATCTGAAAAGACTCCCTATTCAGCTCCACGAACTCAGGTCAGTTTCATTGCTAGGAGAACTTGAGAATACAGCCACTCACGCCTTGATTTGCAGCAAGATTAGCAAGAATCAACAAAATGATCCATAGAGAATCGATGGAAGATGAAGGATTTGGATGAAAATGGAAGAGAGAATTGAGAGAATGCGGAGAAAACAAGAAGAATGGTGATCTAATGGTAGAATAACTGAATGAATGATCCCCCTCACGAGCGTGCGACTTCTGTATTTAAATCTAAAATTTTCTGTCTATCCGTTGTAACATCCAAACTTTTGGGCCTAGAAGTACCAAAAATAGCCTGAATTGGATAGGCTACTAGACCCCTTTTGAGCTGAAGTCCCAAAGATGAGAAAGGAAGTCAAAGCAATTTTAGGGACTAAACTGCAAAGTAAAAGTTTTCAAAGGCTCAAGTATAATTAAGGCTAGAGGCTCCAGTAAAGTCTCAAAGGCCTAGAGAGAGAAAAGAGTTTAGATACAGGCTAAAGGTTAAGTTAGAAACCTCAAAGAGAGGATTATATGAAGTTAAGTCCAAGAAGGGACTAAACCGTAAATTCAGAAAGTTATGACCTACAGGGGTAAAAATGGAAGAGTATACAGAGAATTCCAAGAAAATCCCAGAAAATGGGAAATAATATTCTAAGACTCTTCTGTGAAGAGGAAAGACAAAAATACCCCTGAGGCAGCTTAAATAGAATTTATGAGGTTATGACCAGTAAAAAGTATACCGTTTTAGGTAATTATTTGAAATAGCAAGAGACCTCAAAAATGTATACAAAAATGAGATTAAATGGTTGAAAGGTTGTACTAATTTATAAAACTAGTCTCGCAACCAAAAGGCCAGTGGAATGGCTTTAATAAATTAAAAAGCCGATTATGCTGATAAAAGGGTATTTTCTTCACTCTGTGTATTGTTGTTGAGTTGCTTCCTTTATTATTGCATATTGAATCCATTTTGTAGGTTGTCAAGGATTTAAGACAATTTGGTTAGCTGTGAATTGTTTGAATCCTTGCTGCAGCGACCTTTTTCATTAATTGGTTTTCCATTAAATCTGATGATGGTTGATTGTTTTTATGCTTTTGAGATCTTCTTCTAGTAGGAAAACTAATACCATTGTGTTAAGGGTTCAATTGCAGAATTAGTGGTGTGAGAAGTATTAGAAGTTGCTAAGAATTCGTCTATCAGGGGCAAACGCCACAGTACATTGTTTAAAAGGCCATAGTACCCCTGACAAAAGTGATTCGGTGACAAGTGCTGTGGCAAATTTCATCAAGCGCCGCAATGCCTACGTAAAAATTGGCTTTGGAATTGTCTCTGTAATAGACATCGGGGCAGATCTAAGAAAGTGCTGCAGTGGATTCCACATACTTCCTTCTTAACTTCTTGGATTCTCTTTGATCTTGTTATTTTTTTTCTTTGTGCATTTACTTCTTTAGTCTTTTCCTTTTGTTTCCTAGTTGTATGTCCCAGGATAAGACCCTTTTACCTTTGGATTGGGAGATTAATAGGACTCTTAGGCAAATCAAGAAAACCAAACAAATAGCTGCTTCTAGTAAGCAACCTATATTGAGTGAACCTTTTCCTTAAGCTGAATCTTGCTCTTCCTCTGAATCTGAATATACTTTAGGAGGTTTTGTAGACAATCATTTTGTAATGGATCAAGATAATAACAATGCTCAAAATGAGAGAGGTGATGCTGCAAATAGACCTCAAAATGAAAGACAAGCTGAAAATGCTCTTCATAATATTAACCCTCAATTGAATAGAGATTAGGCAAATAGAAGCATTAGAGAAATTAATAACTGAAGTGTGAACTATAACCCATGTGGTTTCTATAATTTTGAAGCTGATTTTGAACTTAAGGGTACCTTGATTAATACCTTACCAAGATTTCTTGGTCTTACAGGGGATGATCCATATAGATGCCTTCAAAACATGCATGTTGTTTGTTCCTCTATGAAGCCTCATGGTGCTTAATTGGAGGATGCACTGAGGAGAGCGTTTCACTTCACATTAGAAGGAAACACTAAAGAATGTTTGCAAAGTCTACCTTAACACTTACATGGGAACAACTTAAGAAGGCCTTTTTGGAGAAGTATTTTCCTACGTCAAGGACATCTAAGTTGAGGAAAGCTATCTATGAAGTTTAGCAAGATAGTAGAGAGACCTTGTGTGAGTATTGGACTCGATTTCTAGCCATGCTTTCTAAATGTCCTAATCATCAAATTAGCAAGTCTAATCTAGTATAGTATTTTTGTGAAGGCTTGCTATCTCATCACAAGAACACAATTGATGTTGCAGCCCATGGTTCAGTATTTGATTTAACTCCTCACAATGCTTGGGAATTATTGGAGAAGTAGCTAATACTAACCAACAATTCAGCACAAGGATAACCAATTTGTTAATGAGATCTTGAGGTCAAGTCCTAATAACTTCGACTCTTAATTTGCTGCCTTGTTAGAGAAAATGGACAAGAGAATGACTAGGATGGAGCAACTCTTGTCAAGCAAACAATGTAGTGCTGTTGGAACATCACAAGCCTTTGTAGCTCCCTCTTGTGACTTATGTGGTTCCCTGATGCATTGGACTAAATTTTACCCTTCTTAGTTTAAAGAAGTGTCTGCCATGTATCAATAAAGATCCAGTCAATGTCAGTAAAGAAACCCTTTCTCCAACACTTGTAATGAGGGATAGAAAAACCCATGTCATCATCCAAGAAATGATCCATGTCCTCCTCCATGTAAGCATTCTTGAGTTATAAATTTCCTGAATACCCTGAAGGGCTTGTTGGGCCTCTAATTGGATGAGTGCTACTTGGGCTTCATGACCTCTATATTGTATGCTATCATTTCTCCATTCCTTATCAAATTGGTAAATTTCACATCTCTAAAGCTTTACTGGATTTGGGTGTTGCTATTATTCTAGCTTGATCCTGAGTGTTTTAGCCAATTGCTTTAAATTTTGAACTCTGTGCATACTTGTGCAGCATCTGGTTTTAGTATTTAGTGATTTTTTTCAAATATTTTGCAAAAATAGCTCTCTGTGACTTTGCATCGCGACCTCATATATTTGGAGTCGTGGCTTAAGTGATTAAGTCATGACCTGGCTTGTGGCTTGTCACGATCTTAGCCCTCTGTTATCCAGTGTTGCTCTCAGTCTATTTAAGTCACAACCTCAACTCCCTCTTCTTTCAGGGTTGCTTTCTGTTCATTGAAGTCATGACCTGGATCACCCAAGTTGTGACCTGATTTGGTTTTCCACTGAAAATTTTCCTGAGTGTCCAGACTTACTCTTTTTGCATAACTTTACTTTCTGCACATACTTTGAGAGTGTATAGCACTTCATACACCTCAAACTCACTGAGCATTATTTGAAATCATTGAGTTTGCCTTAATTTTGAACTACACACTTGGTAAATACATGGTTTTGAACCTACCTTTTTCTTGAACTCTATTTGTGCTTGAATTCTTGAGTAATTGTGCATGCCTAGAGCGTGTAGAGGCAGGAGAGGTTGACATGCAGGATCTCGTAGCCTACTTATTTTACAAGACCTACCCCAGTAATCTAGTGAGAGTGAGGAAGTAGAAAAAGAAATTATGGTTGAAGTACCTCCTCATGGTCCAAATGGTGGGAATGAGAATGGTAACCATAGTAGACCTAATAATGGTGGTAATGAGGGGCAAGGAAAAAATAATGGCTAGAATAGGTTTAATGAACAACCTAGGGGCAGACCATTAAGGAACTAACTCAATCTGATGGGAACTTTGAACCTATGCCTGGTGCTTTTCCTACTTTCAATGAAGATTTTGAAATTAAAGGTCAATTGATTCACTTATTGCCTAAGTTCTATGGTCTTGCAGGAGAAAACCCATACTTGCACCTCCGAACTCTTTATATGCAGTGCTTGTCTATGAAGCCAGTAGGAGCCAGTATTGATGACGTTATGTGGAAGGTTTTTCACTTATCTTTGGAAGGCAAAGCTAAAGAATGGTACATGAACTTGGCACTCTACGTGGACAATGCCTATGAGTCATGGACCAATTTGAAGAAAGTATTCTTGGATAAATACTTCCCCTCTACAAAGATTTCAGCCGCCCATAAGGAAATTTCAGTAGCTAAGCAAGAGCCATTTGAGACGTTCTTTGAATTTTGGAGCAGATTTCAAGAGATGCTTACTTGGTGCCCCAACCATCAGATTCTTGAGGAGCACTTGGTACAATATTTCTACAATGGGTTGTCAACATATGATGCACAAGTTTTGGATGCTGCTGTAAATGGGTCTATGGAAAATATGGAACCAAGGGCTGCATGGGAGTTAATAAGGACCTTTGCTCTTAATAGACAACATGTGAGCTCAAGGGATTCAAGAGACCCCAAATCTGAAAGAGACCCCTTCTTGGTAAAGCTAGTCTAAGACATGTCTAAACTTGCAAATACTGTTGAAAGCCTTGGCTCCAACAAAACTCACTCTCTTGCCCTAGTAGCTACAAGTTGTAAAGTTTGTCATTCACCGATGCATACTACCTAAAATTGACCGGGGCCGGTTGAAGAAGTGAATGCCATGTACGAAGGAAGAGAGGGGCAATATCAGAAAAGGGACCCCCTACTCAAACACCTATAACCCCGGTTGGAGAGATCATCCAAACTTCAAAGGGGGTGGGGAAGAAAATAGACCAAACCAGTTTCAAGGCAATCAGTTCCACAATCCTGGGGCCTCCTCAAGCATATTTCAAGATCCTTCAAGAGCAGCGGTGACAACTCTATAACAGACTATGGTATCTCAATCATCGCCAAGAGGAGATGACACTTCTCAACTTTTAAAGAGCATGGCTGCTCAGATGATAAACATAGAGCGGCGAATGGAGGAAAGTGATGACAAGTTTGTCTCCATAACCACCATATTGCAAGGGATGCAGAAAGATAACTCAGATGTTCATAAGAAACTGGAGGAGCTCACTTTAAAGAACACTGATATCACCAGTCATTTGACCTAACTGTCTAATGTGGTCAATGACATATAAGCTAAAAGCAGAGGCAGCATTCCCTCCAATACAGTGATCAATCCAAAGGGCCTCAACGCCATAACTCTAAGAAGCGGTAAAAAGGTTCACTTTGAAAGTGAAAAGGTAAACAAAGATGATTCAGTATAAGGGGTAGAGAGTTCCCCACTTTTCCCGATGAGGCTTGGCAAGTCTGAGAGCTCCAAAGAAGAAGAGCTCATAATGAAGGAAAGAGTACACACTGAGCCAGAAGAGAAGTCAACTCAAGCACTAAAAGAAGCATCTCAAGAAGCTGTGCCAGGAGATGAGAGCACTGTAGAGAGGTTGACTCACAAAGGCAAGCAAAAGAAGGACAAGCCAGAGACCAGCAACCAAGGAGCCTCTAAGCCAGTAGGTAAGGAGGCATGTGCTAAAAACCTTCCTTTTCCTAAAGCCTATTCCTCTGGTAAGAAAAAGTTTGATGCTGACTTGGCTACTGATGCTTACTCATTGTTTAACAAGCTGGAAATTAATGTGCCAATAGTTCAGTTCTTAAGAGGGAATCCTAAATACTTTAAATTACTAAAGGAACTGTGTAACGACAAGCAAAGGTTTAGGCCCCTTGAGAGAATTCAGGTGAGTGCTAATACGTCATCCTTATTCAAGGTCAAACTACCTGTTAGGTGCTAAGATCCTGGATCTTACACAATCCCTTGTACCATAAGAAAGGTTCACATCAAGGGAGCGTTGTTAGATTTAGGAGCTGCTATAAATGTCATGCCTTAGTTGGTTTATTTGGCATTAGGGATTAATGGGATTAAAGACACAAGTGTAGTGCTCTAACTAGCAGATTGGTCTATTAGGTATCCTAAGGGCATAATTGAGGACATTCTAGTTCAAGTCAAGGACCTAATATTCCCTGCTGATTTCTATGTTTTAGATATGTCGAATGAACTTGCAAATGAGAGCACTTTGATTTTGGGAAGACCTTTCCTACAAACCTCTAAGACTATCTGATATGAGGTACGATATGGATCGGCTAGAAACAAGTTAGGAAACTAGATGAATGATCGAAGGTAGGACCTTAAGAGAACCTGTCTCCTACAACCCTAGCCATGGAGACACCACAAGGATGATCAGTCCTTGATACAGTCGAGTATTCCCACGAGAATACGAGGCGGCAAGCAAAGCTCACTCAAGAGAAATAAAATTCTCTAAAATTCATTCATTCAAATCTGATCCCCAATTACAAAAAAACGTAGCCTTATATAGGCAGCAAAAGAACAATCTAGAATAAAAAAAACCCTAGGTCATAAATGCCATAAATGTGCCTTAATGATGATTGACTATGTTGGTTGGCACCAATTAAGGCTAAAGGAAATAGAAATTACCTTTTCTTGAAGAAAAGGCTGCTACCTAAAAATAGGAAACTAACCTAAAATATTCTTATGCAATCTTTGACCAAAATGCCTTATTTAATGCAAATAAAAATGGAAACTTAAAAAAAACGAAATTAAACCATAACTAATACATAAAGACGCCTTCTTGATGCTTCTTGAATATTCTTGGACGTCACTTATGCTCCTCCTCCAAGGCACATGCTTGTCACATGGTATTTTGAGTGAATTCTTCAATCTGGACTGCACATGGGCCTTGTACATCATCTTGTTTGGCTTCTAGCAATGTAATCACCATGTTTAGACCCTTGATGGGCTGATTAAGGGATGCTTCTTCCAAATAAATGGGCTCTAACTCTTTAAGATCTTTTATCAAACAATTCAGCACCTCTTTCATAGATTTGGTCCTTGCTCTTGTTATTGGGCTTGCAATGCCTTGTAATGGGTCTTTTAGAATATTGGACTTCCATCTTTTAGCTTGGGCTCCACGCTCCGTGTTTTGGTCTTCCTTTGATGCTTGATCATGCCATGCTCCTCTATCACTATCATAATCATGAAACACAGTTGTACAACAATGGAGGTAGGGGACCATGTTGTAACTTTTAATATGAATGAAGCTATGCGTTATCCTTTTGACAATTATGCATTCATGGGTTTAAATGTCATTGATTTAGCTGTTGAGCAAGCTAGGGATGAGCATGAGCTGCATATGGATGATAGTTATAACATGAGTTTAGCTAAATTGATTGATTCTTCTACTGTATCATCACATGAATCTTATGAGCTTGACTCATTTTTGAGTGCATATGATGAATACTTCAATTCCCTCTCTTCTGTTTATTCATTTTCTAGTCCTTGCAAAGATGAGGTGCCATGCATTAATTCTCTAGAAATTGATAGCATGCTTTCCATTTCTCAAGACTTTTCTTTTCCATCAAATTTTGATTCCATTTCTGCGTTTACAACTGACATTGGCCTTAGAAGGAGTTTGTTAGGTATGATGCAGATTTTTAGGAAGTAGTGAGTACTGAGAGTGGAGTAAAATCTGAGGATATGAGCCTCTGTGACATGAAGTCGCGACCTAAAGATTCTCAAGTCATGACTCTAGACCAATTCTGTGAAGAAGGCTACCTCTGTCAAATTAAGTCGCGACTTGAAGGTCATAAAGTCGTGACTTCAACCCAAGCAATCCAAGAGGGTGACCTCTGTGAAATTAGGTCATGACCTAGAGATATGAAGTCATTAACTGAGTCCCCTGTTTCACCCCCTGAACTTCAAACTTCAATTGCTTCACCATCTCATCATGTCTTGAGGACTTTGGTTGAAGGGCCAACACTCTCGGACTCAATTGCTACTTATACACATTCCAAGATTACACCCCATATCTTATGATTTTTGAATGATCTAATTTCTAACAATGATGTAGGTATGGAGGCAACCCAACCTAAGGTTGTTGCCACTGTAAACCAACTTGAGCTTGGTTCAATATTTGATAACATTGAAGCAAGCATGGTGGATCCAAGTGAAGCTAGTGAGTGCATTTCACAAGGGTCTAAAAAGGGGAGTTTCTCTAACTTTACTGATGTTTCTATTCTAATTCCCTCTGTTGTTCAACCCCCAACTTTAGAACTGAAAGATTTACCTCCCAACCTCAAATATGCTTATCTTGAGCCTGAGAATAAACTGCCTGTCATTATTTCTAGTTCTTTAACTGAATATGAAGAAACTAGTTTAATGGGAGTCCTTAGAAGAAATAGGGAGGCTTTGGGTTGGTAATTAGCTGACATTAAGGGAATAGACTCTACTGTGTGTACCCATAGAATTTTATTGACTAAAGATTCCAAGCCAATTAAACAAAGCCAGAGAGATTGAATCCTCTAATTTCTGATGTGGTTAGGAAAGAAATAGACAAACATCTGAGAGCTGGAATCATATATGCTGTTTCTGATAGCGAATGGGTGTCACCAGTACAAGTTGTACCAAAGAAGAGTGGGATCACAGTAGTTAAAAATAAGAACAATGAACTCATCCCAACTAGGGTGCAAAACTCATGGAGAGTTTGTATTGATTATAGGAAGCTGAATGATGCCACTAGGAAAGATCATTTTCCCTTACTTTTTTATTGATCAAATAAGAACAATGAACTGTTTCCTAGATGGATACTCTGGATATTTCCAAATTCCTATAGACCCTAGAGACCAAGATAGGACCACTTTCACCTGTCCCTTTGGAACCTATGCTTACAAAAGAATGCCTTTTGGTCTTTACAATGCTCCTGGCACATTCCAACGCTATATGCTATCCATTTTTGCTAAATTTATTGAAAAATGCATGGATGTGTTCATGGATGATTTTACTGTGTATGGGAATTATTTTAAAGATTGCTTGAAAAGTCTTGACCAAATCTTAGTACGATGCATTAAGAAAAAGCTGGTTTTGAATTATGAAAAATGCCATTTCATGGTTAACCAAGGCATCGTGCTAGGACATTTAATTTCTGAAAAAGGAATTGAGGTAGATAAAGCCAAGGTAGAGGTGATATCTTCTTTGCATTACCCTACCAACTTGAAAGAGTTGAGGTCCTTTTTAGGACATATGGGGTTCTACAGAAGGTTCATCAAGGATTTCAGTAAAATCGCTTTACCTCTTTCTAAATTGCTGCAAAAGGATGTTGATTTTCAGTTTGACCATGCATGTGAACTTGCTTTTGATGAATTGAGGAATAGGTTAGTTACTCCTCCTATTTTGACCTCTCCCAACTGGGATTTGTTTGCAATTGTTTTTACACTTGATAAGTTTAGACCATATCTAATAAATTCCAAAGTGGTTGTGTTTATAGATCACACAACAGTGAAATACCTCTTCCATAAACCTCAATTAAAGCCGAGACTCTTGAGGTGGATGTTATTGCTTCAAGAATTTGATGTGGAAGTGAAAGATAGAGCTAGAAATGTCAACCATGTGGCAAAGCACCTGATTAGGCTACCTTTAGAAACTAAGGGAGTACTCGATTCTGATATTATCTGTGATTTATTCCCTGACCAATCTCTATGTGCATTGTCTATTTCTCAACCATGGTTTGCTTACTTAGTTAACTATATTGCTACTGGTCTAATCCCTTCTCACTTGACCACCTTTCAGGCTCAAAAGCTTAAGAGCAAAGCTTCCTATTGTATTTCGGATCCACCGCACCTATGGAGGTTATGTTCTGATCAAGTGATTAGACGGTGTATTCCAGAAGTAAAAGCTCGAGCTATTTTGGAGGCTTGCCATGATACCTTGTGTGGAGGGCACTTCAGTGCTAGAAAAACAGCTAGGAAGGTTTTAGATGTAGGATTTTACTAGCCCACCTTATTTAGAGACGCATTCACTTTTTGTAAGGCATGTAATAAATGCCAGATATTTAGGGAGGTTAGTAGAAGGAACGAAATGCCACAGCAACCTATTTTGTTCTGTGAGATCTTCGACGCTTGGGGGATAGATTTTATGGGCCCTTTTCCACCTTTTCACGGTTACACCTATATTCTCCTAGCTATAGATTACCTCTCTAGGTGGGTAGAAGCCATCCCCACACGTAAAGATGATGCACCTATGGTTTCCAAATTTCTGAAGTCTACCATCTTTAGTAGATTTGGGGTACCTAAAGTGCTAATCAGTGATCAAGGAACCTACTTCTGCAACAAGTTACTCAATAACTTGTTGGCAAAATATGGGGTTTCCTACAGAGTGTCCACCCCTTATCATCCTCAAACCAATGGTCTGGCTAAAGTATCAAGTCGAGAGATCAAACGCTCTTGGAATGGATCGTCAAGCCCTCCAATAGAGACTGGAGCTTGCGACTAGATGATGCACTGTGGGCCTACCGCACTGTCCACAACACCCCAATTGGTATGTCTCCGTATCGGATTATCTATGGTAAGTCCTGCCACATTTCGATAGAGCTAGAGCATCGATCATATTGGACGGTTAAGAGCTGCAACATCGATTTGGAGGAAGCTGGCCTAAACCGGCTCCTTCAAATTCAAGAACTTGAAGAAATGTGGTTAGACGCCTACAACAGCTCAAACATCGACAAGCGGAAAACCAAGCTTGTCCATGACGCCAAAATCTTGAGAAAGAAGTTCAAGGAGGGTGACAAGGTGTTGAGGTATCAAGCTCGATTCAAATTTAAGAAGGGTAAGTTCAAGATGAGTTGGGATGGACCCTACATTGTGATGAAAGTGCATAACTTCAGGATGATAGAGCTCAAGGAGGAGGCCACAGGCAAAATGTTTCAGTGCAACGATCATCTCCTTATGCTCTACGAAGAGCTCGCATCGCCTCCTTAAGGCCAAGTCGTCCCTTTGCTTTACTTCTACTATTCACATGAATTTACTTGTGCTTAAATTATCTTGCTGTGAATTTTGGAGACTGTGGAAGGGATGTCCTCAGTAGAAGTAGTTTTAAATTCAGTTTGTTCTGTGTTTGTTTTCAATAATCTCCCTTGGCTTTGTGTTTGATGTGATTGTAATTGTGCTTCTATTCTGTCATCACCACACACTTCTTTGCATTCTGAAGTTTACCCACCTTTGTGCTTAGCTCTTTTCCTTTCTCTAGAAGGGTGACGTGTTGTGCTTCAGTCTTGAACTAAACTTCACAACTTCCACCTTCGTTGTTTTGTGTTTTGGCTTTGTGCTTTGGTGTGACTGTGTGCTGCAATGTGGACACTGCTTTGAGTGTGTAGGGGAGGGAGTTCTTAAAGTGGTTTTGTGTTTTGGTTGTTGGGTTGTTCCTTGTTATGGGTAGTTCTTGCTAAAATTTACCAAAATTTTGAAAGAAATTTTTTTTTAAACTTTTGAAAGTTTTTCCCAATCTTCCATCATTTGTTTTTGGAGTTTTGTTTTGAATTGTTAAGAATTTGATTATGGATTGCTGAGTTGGGTTGTTATGGTAGGCATTTTGGTAAGTGATTTTGGTTTAGGGGCTTAGGTTTGAAGTTCTTCAAGGTCTAGAGTGTCAGAGCCTCTCTATGAACCCAAGTCGTGACCTCACTGTTTTCAGGTCGCGACCTGGGTGGTTAGTCTGAGTTAGGAGCTCTCTATGTGTTCAACTCATGACCTAACTATATATGGTCGCGACTTGGGGAAGACAATGGGTAAAGGCTCTCTGTGAGTTTAGGTCACAACTTCGGTTGTTTTGGGTCACGACCTGAAGCCTTTTCTGAAACCCTAAAAGCCCCTTACTCTAATTAAGTCGCGACCTCACTTACATTAGGTCATGACCTGACATGAAAAGTCAGTATTTTTCTTCGAGTTCACCTCTTTAGCCCCACTTATTTCCACCCTAGTTACCATTTTGCCCTTGAACCTACCCTGAATTCAAGTTCCATTCATTCCAAACTTAAAACCCTAGGCCTTCTTTTGTAAAACCACTTAAACCCTCCTTTCTGTTCATTTCCCACGTTCTTCCCCCACGTTCAACTCTCTTCTCCCACGGCTGCTCCTTTCCTGAATCCCGACTCCCCATCTTAGATTCTTCAACAGTCACAGCTTTTCAAATTCCCTCCAAAGTCGCAACCACTCAACCCTTTGTAACAGTTTGCTCCTTCCCCAACCGTTCAGTTGTTCTATTCTTCAGTTTCTGTGATTTCTGATTGCCTCCACTGTGAAATCCACCTCCTGTAGTTCGTGAACAATCCTATCTCTACCTTGCCTTCAATCCTTCCATCCTTCCACTCTCTCAAGGTCTGTTTAATCTTCCCATTTTGTTTTTAGTTTTTCTATTATTTTTGGTTTAGCTTTCTGCGTTTTTGTGGGTAGATAGTGTTGTTTTTGTTAGGGCTTTGATTTTGGTTGAGTGGAGTATTGCTAGACGTTGAAAATGTTGTTTAACTGATTTTCAGACTGCCTGGGATTGCATTTTCTAAAAAAGATTTGGTTTTGAGCAAACTGGTTCGTGTTGCGTTTTCTAAACTATTTGGGTTCAAGTCATGCCTCACTAATTTCAGGTTGCAACCTCAAACGTTTTTGAATTCGAAATTCCCTGTCTATTCAAGTCGTGACCTCACTGTTTTCAGGTCGTGACCTGAGCTCACAGAGGAGGTTTTAAACCCCTGATTCACCTCTGTTGTTTCAAAACTACAATTTCTTAATGGATCTTGACTTTACACTTAAGGGTTAGCAAGAAATGGATTTTGGGGCAATTGAAAATTATGAATACTTGGGTTTTCTCATGATTTCCCTAATGGTTTTAAAATGCAAATGTCCTAGTTCAAAATCTTCAACTGTTTTGCTTAAGTGAGTCTGGCAATAGGTAAATGTAGGCCTAGTGTGGGGGAGTGCTTGATTTATGGGCTTAGTGTAGTTTTTAGTCTCTTTTCTAGGTTAGTGTTTTTTTGTGTGTGTTTACTTTAGTTTCTTTTCTAGGTTGGTTTATGGGCTTAGTGTTTTCTTTTAATCTTATGGTGACATCATGCTTACCTTATCATGATGACATTATACTTACATCATCAATCCACATGCTTTTAATTCAACCGTACATGTGTCTTGCATCCGACCGCACATGTAATACCTTCTTTTCCCATCTAACCGTACACTTATCTCCTCCATACCAATCACTAAGGCATTAAAATATGGAGGAAATTAATATAAAATTCGTGCAAAATATAATCTTTAGGCATTCTGTCACATCTAACATTTTGTGACTAACATATAATTACACTAAAAATGGTTAAGGGTCAGAATATTAGTGGTAATGTAGATTGCACAACTTTTGATGTGAAATCAGAATAGGGACCAAAGTGGAATTTCAGTATTTTGAGTAAGTCAGTATAAATTAGAGAAATATGACAGAAAGCTCTGAAAATTTCTAGAAAACTCCAGAAACTAGAGAAAATTCTTTGGAACAGCAAGATTGTCCCAAAAGTCAAAAATATGAAGGACATTAATTAATATTAATTTTCTAGTAATTCTCGTAATATTTGTAGAGATAATTTTATTCCCAAATTACCTCCAGATTAGCTTTAAAAATATTTAAAGCTTATTTAAGCCAATTAGGGCTTTTATATGGGAAATCCAAAAAGAAATATCTATAGGGGGAGTTAAATTACAAAAAAGTTCATGGAATTTCCTTAGAATTAAAGAGAGATTTAAAGCTGACAGAGGAATTTTCTACGTCCTGGAACTCTAGAAAGTATTTTCGGAAGGAAAAAATAATACTTTTAGCCACTATTTTTTTTTACTAGGATTTCTATTCTTTTGAAAATCATTATGAGGGGTGATGACTCAAAAGTAAAAGGTGGTGACTCAAAAGTAAATGGTAAAAGATGAGGATAGGTGGTCAAAAATATCAGGGACTATTATGGTGCTGCCAGTACAAAAGTTACTTAAGCCGGTAGAAAGTTATACAGCATATATTGTGAAAAATCTTCTTCCTTCTTGACTAAGCTATTCTTGATGCCACTTGGAAGGTGGAAGAAGCAAAGAGAAATTTCAAGATGTGCATGACATAAGCCCTTAGGAATTATGACGTCATATATAACAGTTATCAACCAATCACATAATTTTGTCAATTTGAAAAAGGTCAAGGGCAAAATTGTTCAAAGACCTTTATAAAATCTCATATTCCTCTCCACCTCCTTCACATTTCGGTTTCCATAGGGGAACTCTTGAGAATTGAAAACTTGAAGCTTAAAGAGGAGGACAAGGCAAGAAATCAACCAACCAAACTTGGATCCAAGGTTAGTAGTTAATCCTAGTTGGTTTAATGCTTAGAAATCTTGCTTGAGTTTTATGGTTGAAAATCTATGATTTTCCCTTCCCCTCTTGCTGGCTGAAATCATATGGGATGGTGGAGGATGATTTTGATGATGGGAATTAATTTAAGAGGTTGTTTATGACTTGAATCAAGTCGTATTATGTGATTATGGTTGATATTGTTGTTGTTGGAAATTTGGGTGAGAAAGAGGAAGTGTTTCAGCCTAAGGGGTTCAAAGAGGAAGGAAGATGAATTTCATAATTTTGAGCTTATATTTGGATTCTACGTGAAAATCAGATATGATTGGCCTAAGAGAATAATTTATGAAGGGATGGAAACAAAACTCAAAAATTAAAAAGAAAAAGATTAAGGGTTTTATTCAATTTAAACATTGAGTTTTGTTATGATGTGGAATATAATGGTTATGTCCCTTGTTGGATAAGCTTTGATATTTGTGAAGGAAGGAGCCAAGAACAAGAAGAGAGAGAGTTAAGGCTTGCTTCACTTGAGGTAGCAAGATTTAATTAACTTTGTTGTTAACATTGCATTGTTGTTATACTTATGTTATTGCCTTTAGATGGTTAAGCTATATGAAAGTTTACGTATGACTTGTGGTTGCTCCTTGCAATGTTATGCCTTAGCTATTGCATGTTAGAGTTTCACAATGTATGAGTTAGTGTTAGTTCCCTAACAATGGCTTTTAGTAAAGTTGTGATAATAATACTTGTTAATGCTTAGTTGATTTTATCTTGCTATTGGGATTTCTATGAAATCTCACTCCTCCTAAATTTACCATGATTCAAGTAGGGGCAGAGGCACTTCAAAGAGGGAAGAGCATAATGGAAGAATAGCTTCATAATTTTGCATTCCATGGCATGAACTTGACATATGTATGCAATGGTGTTGGAAATTATTGCCTATGGAGTTGTAAACTTTGATAAATATTTTGAACTAGTTTCTGTATGAATTTGGCCATGAGATTTTGTATGCTTAAAATAAACATCTCGAGCTTTAAATCCATCAGTAATTCACTGGAATTGGGGATGTGTGCAGATTATAGTGATTTTTCAAAATCAATGCTTTAAATCTGGAAAACAGTTTTGACTATATGAATAGTATAAATTCCGTACAGTTCTGGCACTGTTCCACAACGAGTTAGCCCCTGAAAGTACTTTTCTCATGTATATCTCTTTAAAAGCTTTTAGTGGAACTTGGAACCACCTAGTTTTGATTTTGTTAGAATTAGTTATGAATTTCCAAAGTTGGCTAAAAAATCTGGATTTACCAAATGAATAGTACCTGAGAAAGCAAAAATTCCAGATTTGTTTTCTTGCACTGTAAGCCATCTAACGTGGTTCCAGTTGACAAAAAATGAACTCAAATATGGTCTATAGCTAAGGGGTTACACATTCCTCTACCTATCTTGCCATTCTACACCGTATAAGGTACTTTTTCAGGCCCTGACTTACCCGAAACCATTGGGACATGTTCTAGCACCATTTTCTCACCTCAAATAAATCCACATGGCATTATATAACATGCCCAAAGAGGGAGTGATGCTCTTCCCTTAGTCTTTTATTAAAATAATTAATAATATTTATTTCGGAGTGATCTTGACTGAATTCTTTCTACCAGTCCACAACTCCGAGAATCTATCTTTGGGTACTAATACTATTTATTCATCATAGGGAATTCCTCTAATTTTTCTCAAGTCCAAAGTCAGCCTCTAAAAATTTGACTTTCACTTTCCCCGGATGGTATGTAAATAGGCTTTAAATTCCATTAAAGCCAACCTCTTCACTTTCTAGGGACGGAATTATTTTTGAAACCTATAATAATCCCTGAAGTATTTTTTCCCATTTTCTTTCAATTATTTGAAGCCTCCCTATACTTTAAATAATTTATTTTTGAAAATATTCCAAATCAGTCAAAACCCTGGGAATTCCATAATTTCCTTCTAGGGGCATTTTCCTCTAAATATCGTATTAAGAGCTTTAAATAAAACTTAGAACCACCTCGTTTCAATTTTTTTTAGAATTAGTTATGATTTTTCAAAATTTGGCCTTAGTTAGGGTTAATGAATAGTAACTCGAATTTAATAAATTTTAAAGTTGAGCTTTTTTCTAACAACAAGTCATAAGAAATGGTTCCAAATGAGATATAATGTAGTCTAAAAGTAAGGTATAATATTTTTGATATCATAGCAAAAGTTCTTAACTACTGTTTGTTGTTTGTTGTATGAGTTAAAGCTTGAATTGATATATATTGGAATGTGTATTATGAATTGATTTAAGTGCCTGAATAGAAATGACTTACTATGAGGACAACAAATTAGGAGGTACTATAAATTAGAGAATGCTAGGAGAGGACTTCCTAGATTTGTGGTCTTTGAGGTGGTTAGTGTTAGAGGAGAACCTTGCAACTCCTCTGGGATATTATGACAGACCTGAGGATATAGCACAATTTAGTATAGCCTCCAATAAGATTAAAGAAGAAGAGCTACAAGATGACGCACAGAGTACTCTAAGAGCTAGACCCAACCCTAATGAGGCAAGTCCTAGTAGGGTTAAGGCCTAATTTTTTCACAAGTCGGGCAGGAATAGGAACGGGATGCTACTATAGTAACAACAGTAGCAGTAGTAATAGCACAGTTACAACTACCTGGGCAAGGAGCAGCTGGGATAGCCCAACTTGTCCAACCCCAATTAGTCCAACAACCCAGCAACCTCAAGCAAGGATTGTTAAGCAGGCACAAGCTGTCGTAGAACTTAATAGCCAGTAGCAATAGATAGTGTATTTTGGCAAGCACCACCCCCTAACTTTTGAGAGAACCCTTGATGTACAGGTAGCCAAGGATTGGATAACTCGGTTAGAAAAGATTTTTAAGATTCTTGAGTATTCAATAGAGAGCAAAGCCCAGATGGCCATATATAAGCTTGAAGGAGAAGCAGACTGATGGTGGAGGAACATAGATCTAGTCCTCCAAGCTAATGAAACTCCCATTACTTCGGATGTGTTTAAAGGGCATTTTTTCTTAAAGTATTATCCTTGTTCGGTGAGGGAAGAGAAAGAGGCTGAATTGCTCACAATAAAGCAGATGGCCAATAAATCTCTTGATGAGTACTTGGCCAAATACATCAAGCTGTCCTGCTATTCCACATACCTCCAGCACATGAATAAGGAACCCTGGTTCATAAAGAAGATGATTAGGGGGCTGAGACCTAAGTTAAGAGAAAAGGTGGGCCCAAGACAGCTTGAGGTATTCAACAAGGTAGTGAAAGTCTACCATATTACAGAGAGTAGCCAAAATCATCATGAGTTGGCTAGGTCAACCCCTAGAGCTGAGAAACCTGTGGTAAGGACGAGTCAGGATGGATTTTCCTATGGCAATAATAGAAAGAGGAGAAGGCCTAATTTTTTCAGGAGGCCTAGACAAGAAGGAGGAGTGAGGTGAGGAGGATTTGATAATGTCATCGAGGAAAAGAATGTGAGATTTGTGGAAAGAATCACGGAGACTGGCCGTGCATAATGGGTCAAAACATGTGCTTCAGATGCGGGAAGCAGGGACACTTTGCTATGGAGTACCTATAAGGTGTGGACAGTTTCAGGCCCGAAGTCAAGGCAGAGTGTTCACCCTCAATAAGGAAGAGGCAAGTAAGTCACCTGCGATGATATAAGGTACGATTAGTGTGAAAGATTACATTGTGGATGCATTGTTTGATTCAGGCACCAGCCTCTCCTTTATATCATATGATTACGCTAGGCACATAGGCCTCACTGTTGACACATTGTTGTATGATCTTTATGTTTCCACTCCTATTGGTGCTAAAGTTTTAATTTCCAGTGTTTGTTTAAATTGCATTGTCCGATATGCCCATTGGTGCACTACATTGGACCTTATATACATGCCATTCTATGATATTGATATTATCCTTGACTTGAACTGGTTATCGTCACATAACATACTCGTCGACTATAAGAATAAAATATTAAGCCTTCCTAGCCAAGAGCCGACTCCTTACACAGAAATAAAGTTGAATATGATTACAGAAGCTCAAGTAGGTAGATATTTGAGATAGGATTGTCAAGAGTATATAGTGTTTTCTCAGTAAAAGTAGAAGTTAAAGAAGGGATTGCGGAAATACTTGTTGTACGTGATTTTTTGGAAGTCTTTCCCATAGAGATCAATGGACTACCACTGGAGAAAGAGGTGGAGTTTGCCATTGATCTAGTATTGAGAGCAGGACAAATTTCTAAAGCTCCATACCAAATAGCTCAAAATGAAATGGTGGAGCAAAGAAGCAGTTAGAAGAGTTATTGGAGAAGGGTTTTATTTGACCTAGTGTATCTCCATGGGGTGCACCAGTATTATTCATAAAAAAGAAGGATGGCAGTTTGCAACTATGCATGGATTATCTGTTACATCCTAATTTTTAGGCCTAGAAGCATAAAAGGTAGCCTAAAGAAGGTAGGCTATCAAGCGCCTTTGAGTAGAAGTCCTAAAGATGCAAAAGGAAGCTAGAACGGAAATAGAGACTAAACTGCAAAGTGAGAAAGTTTCTAGGGGCAAAAGTGTAAATAAAGTCAAGGGCTCCAAGAGAGTCTTAAGGGCTCAAAAAGGGAAAATAGGTTACGTGTAGGTTTATGATTCATGAGGTTAAGCCCAAGCAAGGACTAAATCATAATTTTTAGAAAGTTAAGGCTAACAGGGCTAATTATGGAAAGTAAACAAAAAATTCTAGAAAAATCCCAGAAAATAGCAAATAAGGTATGAAGGCTCATTTAAGGTTCATAATGATGAAAATACCCCTATAGTAACTTAAATGGAATTTTACAATAAATAGCCAGGTCTGAGGTATTCAAATAGATGCAATTATTTGGGTAATAAAATGTACATAAAAATAAGGTTAAATAATTTATAAAAATAGTCGCACTCCCAAAAGGCTAGTGCAATGGCTTTAATAGAATATGATGCTCGATTAGGCCACTAAAGGGCATTTTAAAGAATGATTTTAAGTGGGGCCTATAAGATGAGTTATGGCTTGAGAAATTCATAGATTTTCTCTAAAAGTAAAAAGAATTTTTGGAATAGACAGAATAATTTCCAGACCTCCAGAAAGCCATAAAGAAACCCCAACAAACAAGAGTCAAGTAAATAGAGGAAAGTATCTAAAGAAAAGATGAAAACATTTATAGCGCATTAATGCACCATGTGGGGTAACTATGGCACTATGTGAAGGCACTAAAGAGGAGAGAAGAGGTAATAGGATAAGATAAAAGTGATATGACAAATATTTCAGTCCTTCAGGAGACCGACATTAAGAAAAGAAACCGATAAAGTATGAATTTTGCAGTAAATCTGGAAAACTTCTCATAGAAGCTATCCATTTCCATCTTTACCTCTAAGATGGTGCCAAATAGAAGGATTTTATTGTGTTAGAAGGTTTAAGGAAGACTTGCGATGATTAAAATATTATTTTGGATTCCAAATTTTATTAAACTTGGTTTATGAAATCCAAATGACATTTTAGTTTAGGTAAGGGACACTTGGACCAATAAGAGGAAGCCATCTAGCCTTGATGATGTCATAGAGATGAAGTAAGCATGATGTAAAAGAGCACATGAAGTTCTAGGTTTACCCTTATAGTTTCTACTAACTTCAAGGGGCAAAGTTGTCTTTTCATGCCATAATTTTGCCTATAAATACCCCTCCATCCCAAGAGCATTTTGGCATATGTGTTCAAGAGAGAAGGTGCTGCCAAAAAATAAAGGGAAGGAAGAAGAAGAGGAAGAGTAAGGAACCAAGCCAAGATTCAATCTTCAAGATCAAGGTATGTGATAATCCTTGCACCTACCTTAGTTTCTAGCTAGTTTGCTCATGGTTTTGATGAATTTGGAGACTTGAAATCCCTAGGTCCAGCAACTGTGTGAAATTTATAAAATTAGGGAAAGATGAAATTGATGTTAGATCAAAGTTTAAGGGATAGCATGGAGTAGGATTTAAGTGGTTCTAGCTTTGTATTGGTTGAATTGCATGAGTTGGTCACACTAGGAGACCTCTTGGCCTTATGATGTTCTTCCCCTTAAGATGTGTTTTTGATGATTCTAAGGCTTTCAATGGATTTAGAATGGAAAATTATGTGAAAATAGGTTAAGAAAGTGAAGTTGGAAGAATTAGAATCAAAAGTGAAATTTTGGGAATTCCAAGCCCTATGTCCCGACCAAGAGCTGTTCTTGAACAAGGAGTTGGATTTTCATAAATCCAAGCTTAAATTTGGATTCCTTGGGTAAAATTGTGTGGGATTGGCCTAAGAGAACACTAATCCAGAAATTAAGAGAAAAGGTCAAGTTTAAAAGAGATAGTCTTGAACATTATGTAATCTCTTGGTCCTAATAGATTGTATGATCAATATAGATATGTGTAGGACCTTGGCATATCCAAGAGGATGGATTGGAGATGCTGACAAAGAGTTATCATGATTGGGAAGCTTAGGAGCAAGTAGAAATCAAGAAGAAAGCTTATGGTACAAGATATTGCTTGATGTAGTATGCTTATGTGTTGATATGTATATGATATTTGAATGATGTTGTGACATGTTTTAAGTTGCTAAAGATGCTGTTTATGTGATGTTTTTATGTCCATGCATGAGGTATGTCACATCCCAAAAATTTTCACCTGGCTACAAGGGATTAAAAATTGGGATGAGGGTCAATGTAGGAACTAGACAGGGAGATGAAACAACTATTGATGTGAAACCCCGAGGAGGTCTGGGTTGGCATTTTCGTAAGTATCAGTCTAGGAAGGGCAAAACGAGAAAATTTGAGAAAAATTCCAGAAAATCCCTGAAAAATGGGAAAGTGGAGAGTAGAGGTTTTAGAAACTCGGTTGAGGCCCGAAAGGTGAAATTTCGGTGAAAATGAATTATTACGGAATTTCCCATAAATAAAGGTTTTTCGGGAAATTACTGGGAAAATGAAGAAAAATAATTATTTTAATGAGTTAAAGGCCTCAATAAATTTGGGAGATTGATGGAAAATTCATCTAAATGTTTATTTGAATTTATAAAATTGGTTTTAGGCCTTGGAAGCTCAAGGATTAATTTTAGGGAATTTATTTTCCCGTAGTGACACCGATAAAAGCCTAACCAGGGAAAATTCAAAATAAATACCTAGAGATGGTGAAAAATTCTGAAAATTTCCAGATCATATTCTCATATTAAAAGATGAATTATCATAGAGAGAAAGGAATTTTTGGATGTCTGGAAAAATTATGAAATGTTACTATTGAATAGTAACCGATAAAGTTTCTAATTGGTTTAAGATAGTGATTTGGTTTGTGGGCCATCTTTTTGGGCCAACCCAAACCATTTGTGGGGCCCAAAATGGACTTATTAAATAAAATGTGAAATTAAGGGATATTTTTGTGGAAAAGTCTAGAGAAATGCCACTTGTTCAAATCTGAATATTTTTCACACTTGATGGCTGCCACATAACCCCATTGAGCTGCCCCAATTCGTGCAAATCAGGAGGGAGAGGGCAGATGGAATTTTTCTATAAATACCCCTTGAAAATACATGAAAAATGTTAGAAAATTGGGAAAAATAAGGGGAAATCTGCCACTGTTCATCCAGCCACACTTGCATGAAATTTTAAGCTGTTTTAGGCAAGAAATCATCCAACCTACTTCAAGGAAACACTAAGCTATGTCCAAGCATCAATATCCCTAAGTTTTACATTGATTAAACAAGGATTTTTGCTTGGGAAAATGCTGGAAAAATCTGAAAATTTCAGTTGAGATATGTGATGCTTAGGGAAGGATAGAAACCTTAATAATCAAGTGGGATAAGCAAGATTAAGTGGTGTATGGATTGATTTTTGGAAGAAATCCAAGTTAGGGTTTTGGTTCTTCATTTTCATTTTGCACTGTTCATGCAGAAGCAATTTGAGTTTGCTTGATTTGATGATTCCAATGGCTTTAAAACATGTTTTTGTGTAGGGATTTAATGTTGGAAGATGTTTAAAATCATTGGAATCAAAAATAGAATTTTTAGAAGTATATAGCCCCCTATTCAGCCAAGTGAGGATCATGGGGAAGGAGTTTGAATTTTAAAAATTTGATTGCACCATTGGATTCCTCATGAAAAATTGTGTAGGTCATGAGAAATTTGATCCTAAAGGAGGAATCATTTTGTTGAAAATCAAAGAAAAAGGGGGAATTGTTAAGTTAATGTTAAAGTGCTAGAATTAAGTTGTTTTGTGATTAATATGGCCTATGTTTATGCTTGGTTTAATAGGCATTAAGAGGAGGAATTAAGGAGAAGCATTGCTTCTTGGAGGAATTAAGCGGACAAGCTTTGTAAAGGTAGCTTTGAATTATAATTTGATTGTTTATCTTGCTTGTTTGTTGTGATTTGTTGTTGCTTGGATTTGGAGGAACTTTGTAGTGATCTTGACTGTTTGATTGACATTGGTTATGCTTTGGCCAAATGCTTTGAGGTATGTCAATGTGGATTATATGATGTTCCTCTCCTTGCCTGGTATTTGGCATGAATTCCTATGAGTTAGGAATGGTTTGAATTGCATGAACATGTCACAATTGAACTTGCATTGATTTACATGATAATTATAATTCATATGCTATTGGGATTTCTTTGAAATCTCATTCCTCCTATGTCATTCTATGCACTAATTAGGAAATGGGCCAAGCATGGATCAAGGCAAGGAATTGGTATTGGGATAGTGGAGCAATATGTAATTAATGTTGTTATGTTATGTTGTGTAAGGTATCATTGAACTTTATGTAATGATGGTATCTAGTTATGGATGATGTTATGATGTGTATTATACTTTATTTTCATGCCCTAATGTTAAATTTATGCATGGTACATTATGGAATGGATATGGAAAAAGAGAATGGGGTAATTAGGGGATAGAAATTCCCTAAAAAGTGCCAAACTTTTGGCACATAAAATAATGAGCAATTGTGAGAATCTGGGCGTGAAATTTGGCAATCTAATAGATCTCATTTTTAGCTTTAAATCAAGTGGTAATTAATCAAATTCGGAGTTGTGTGCTAAGAGTTATGCCCTTCCAAAGTTGGGCAAAAATACTGGAAATTCAAAAATTTACCAAATGAACAGTATATTTTGACGAATTTTCTGGAATTATTTTGGATGGAATTGGATCTAATGATTATTTTTCCTCCACAGAAATCTTAGCCAGCTTTGTGTGAAAATTGGAACCACTTCGTTTTGGTTTTTCTAGATTTAGTTATGAATTTTCGAAGTTGGCCCATTTTTGGATGAACAGTAAAATTTTGAACTTCAAAATTTTTCATCCGGAAACGCTGCGAAACATGTTATATTGGTTCCAATTGACGTATAATAGGTTATAAAGAGAGGTGTGACAAGGTATGAACCATTAAGCATAATTACATGTCACTAGTTAGCAAGAAGATGTTTAAGTTTACATATCATGCATTAGCATCCATTTTGCATAATTAATTGATAATGTTTGCTACTGAGATTCTCCTTAATCTCACCCCTCCCTTAACCAACCATAGTAGGTCTAATGATGAGGAGAAAGCATACATAAAGAAGGGCAAGAAGATGGAAGCAAAAAAGGTGGAGAATTCTTATATATGTATTACATTATGTGGTATAATGTATATGTTAATGTAGGATATAAACATGTCCAATGTTATGCGACGTAATGTGATGATGGCATGTATAATTGAATATAATGATGTATGGGAATATTTTATGGATTGAAGGAATGAGATTATGCATGCTTGAATTAAGGAAGAATTAAAAGTAAGAAGCTAATGAAAGATAAAATGTAGGTCATGGAGCAGTGAGTTTGCAACTCTAGTTTGACCTAGTAAATGATTGAATCTGCCCATAAAATTTAGTGATAATATAATACACATTCCAAGCTTTAAAATCATGGATATTTTATCATAATTGGATATATACATTAGGAGATATGAATTTTAGAAGTTGAGGTAGAGATTCTGGAAGTTCCAGAATTAACGAAATGAAGGGTAAAGTTCAATGAATAAACTGTATGAGTTGGTCAATGACAAGTCCATTTTATTTTTTTTTCCCCATAGAGAATTGAAAGAGCTTTAAATAGAATTTTGAACCACCTCAATATAACTTTTATAGAATTAGTTATAAATTTTTGAAGTTGGACCTATAATCTGGAATTTAAATAGTGAATAGTAACCTGAGAAAAAATTAAAAATTTTTAATCCACAGGCTTGTTTCATGATGCTTCCAAATACATCCTTAAGGGAGTTTAAGGAAGGATTTCATTATCAAGAGTTGAATAAAGTGATAGTTAAGAGTAAATACCCATTATCCTGGATTGATGATTTACTGGATCAACTAGCTGTGCTACTATATTTTCTAAGATTGATCTAAGATCAGGCTATCACTAGCTGATCATTAAAATAGAAGATATAACAAGAACTACTTTCCAAACTCATTACGGACACTAAATTTTTAATGATGCCTTTTGGGTTAACAAATGTGCCTGTAATTTTTATGGATTATGTGAATAGAATTTTCTGACCGTACCTGGATCAGTTTGCCATAGTTATTGATGATATTTTGGTGCATTCAAAATCACCAGAAGAGCATAAGCACACTTACGAATTATCCTGAATACCTTCAAAGAAAAGCAATTGTACGCTAAACTTAATAAGTGTGAATTTTGGCTAAAAGAGGTACGATTCTTAGGTCACGTAATTACTCGACAAGGAGTAGCTATAAACCCAAGTAAAGTTGAAGCAGTACTAAATTGGAAATAGCCTAAGATGGTGATAAAAGTTTAAAGCTTTCTGGGACTGATAGGTTATTAAAGAAGATCCATTTGAGACTTCCAAAATTTCTATCTCGCTAAGCTCACCAGGAAGAATCAACCATTTGTGCAGGATGAAAAGTGTGAGGCTAACTTTCAAGAGCTAAAGCAAAAGTTGACCTCTACCCCCATACTGATTATTTCTGATCTTATGTCATCGTGTTAGATTTAAGGTTTTGATAATGACAAAGTAAATAGTTAAATTTCTTTACATATCTTTACTGATAAGTGTTTATTGATAACTTGATGGATAAATGGAGTATTCAATGATGTATTGGATAAATGGCTGAATTTCTTTGAATATAGTTACTGTTAAGCCTTTATCAATTGCTTGATGGATAAACAAGGTTTTCGATAACCTTTTGGATAAATGGTAAGTTTCTCTACATTTAAGCTTTATTGATAAGAATTTATTGATGACCTTATCAATAAATGAGGTTTTCCAGCATCTTTCAGATAAATAGGTAAGTCTTACTGAACTATAACCAGTCAATATGCTTTTTGTCTTATTGATGCTTTTATCAATTTCTATAATTCTTGATAACTTGATCTAAAACCTAGTAAGTATTGCTTTACTAAACTACTTATGTTGTTCGATAAGTTATCGATAAATTTCACCTTATTTCTCTAAACTTTCAAGTTTGTTTAGAATTTAATCAATAATTTTATCGATAAACACATTTATCGATCACTTCATCAATAAATACATTTATTGATCACTTTATCGATAAATACACTTATCGATCACCTTATCAATTAAAGTCATGGTTTTCCTCTCTTGCTTTGTCCTTGTCTCAGCTTTTCTTAGTAGTTTTTCACAGCAGCTTTTTGATAAATTCAATTATCAATAATCTTTCAGATAAAACTATTTAAAATGGTTTTGTAGGTTTACTTTGATTATCGATAAGCTTTTGGATAAAGTGAATTATCGATAACATGCTCTATAAAGTTCAATTACGTTGCTTGAAATTGTTCTTCACACTATTTTTTCTAGAAAATATGATATTATTCTATCTTTAAGCTTTTCTTAGCCTTCATTAATCATCTTAGATTTTTATAAAAAGCAAAGATGGCCTGGATTCAAGAAACAAATCTTTTCAATTGGCTTCTGAAGAATCATCATGATAAATCACTTTGGTTAACTTTCACTTTTCATTGATAACTTTTCCCATAATGTACTTGATCCATAATGACTTTGATAAATGAGTTTAATTTTCAAGTTTTCTCATTTCTAATTAATCGATAACTTTATTGATCAAGCTACTTATCGATGAGATCTTCAAAAACTTGATTATATGATTCTCTGATCTTTGATTTGTGAATTGTAATTCATGTATTTCCAATAATGAGCATCTCTTCTTTTAATTACTAATAAAGTAAAGTATTACACAGACAGTACACAAATATTTCTGCAGGTTACGAGGCTCAACAAAAAATATCGTATGTGTAAGTTACTTGTCAGAGACACATTAAATATGAAGATAAGCATCGCAACTACCAACCTACGCAAATACTACTTTAACAGTTACAAGCTCTTGTGTTTAATGGTTAACTGAAAATCTCTCAGTATAAAATAGGAAGAACATTGAATAAAGTAGTGAATGAACTTGAGCTACCAACTATCGAATTAATTTCCTACATTCAATACTCTGTTTCTTACTCTGAGCGTTAGTGTTCATCTTATATACTCTTAAAAGAGAGTCTGTGAATCCTTTACTCATTTTAGTGAGTGACTCAAGAGTGTGGGACTCTTGAGGGGATTGTATCCTTACGGAAAGTAAAAGGGAGTGATTAAGAGAGGGCCCAATTATTATACTGTGGGGACAAAGTGAAGAACTCAGAGGTGTTCTGAGAACTGGATGTAGGTCAAGTGGTTGAGACTGAACCATTATAAAATCCTGCATGTTCTTCTTCTACTCTCCTTTAATGAAATCTTTCTAAACTTATTTACTTCTCTTGATTTTTTTATTTAAGTTTTTAAAAGAAAAATTTTATCACCCAATTCACCCCCTCTCTTAGGTGAAAACTATCACACTAACATACCATATGTAGTGTATACCGATGCTAATAAACAAGATTAGGATGTGTGTTAATGCAGTAAGGTCGGGTGGTTAAAATGCATGAAGAGAATTACCCCATACACAACCTAGAGCTGACAACAATCATTTATGCCTTAAAAATTTAGAGGCATTACTTGTATGAGGCAACTATTGAGCTGTACTGTGACTATAAGAGCCTCAAATACCTGTAGGACTAGAAAGAATTGAACATGAGACAAAGGAGGTAGATGGTGTTACTCAAAGACTATAACTACTAAATAAAATACCATCCAGTAAAGGCTAATGTAGTAGCAGACATATTAAGCCAAAAAGTAGTGCAACTAGTATCACTAATGATAAAAGAGCAAAAACTCATAGAAGGCATCAAGGATTGGAATCCCATCTGCAAATACATTTCATGACAAGAAAAGTTGAAGTGGCAAGAGTAGAGAGGCACAATTGATGAAGCAAATAGAAGAAGCTCAAAAGAGAGATCAGTTAGCAGACATCTTCAGAGCTAAAGTATTGAGAAATGAGACTTAAAATTTTGAGATCTTCCCAAAAGCAATATTAAAGTACAAAGGCAAAATATACGTTCCTTCTGTAGCTAGTGTTAAAGAAAAAATTTTGAACGAGGCACGTAAAAGCAAATACACTATGTATCCAAGTATGACAAAAATGTACCAAGACATTAGAGAATTATTTTAGTGGCCTAGTATGAAAAGAGATATAAAAAAGTATATGTCTAATAAGAAAATCAAGACAAAGCATCAGAAACTGTTAGGACCTCTGCAACCTTTGAGTGTCCCTGAGTGGAAATGGGATAGTATCTCTATGGATTCTATCATGGGATTACCTCGCACGTCATTAGGATATGATGGGATTTGGGTAGTAGTTGAATGACTGATGAAATTAGCTCACTTTCTGGTGATGAGAAAAGAATATCAACCAAAGAAGCTTGTGAGGTTATACATTAAGGAGATTATAAGATTACATGGGGTACCAGAAATGATCATGTCATAGAGATCCTCAATTTCTTTTTAGATTTTAGAGAGCATTACAACAAGCTGATTTTTAGTACAGCCTATCATCCGCAAACGAATGGGCAAATGGAATGAATGATTCAAACGTTAGAAGATATGTTAAGAGCGTGTGTGTTGGACTTTAAAGGAAATTAGGATGAGTATTTACCGTTAGTTGAATTTTCATACAACAATAGCTACCATTCTTGAAACATCCTTCCTTTAACCTCTCAAAGTATGTGTTTAGAAGTGTTACAATTTAAGTGATTCACAAAACAAGCTCGTAGATTGAAAATTTACAATTAGCTCTCGGGTTACTGTTCACTAGTTAAATGCTAGAGTTTTAGTCTAACTTTGAAAAATCATAACTAATTGTAAAAAAAAATTGTATTGAGGTGGTTCAAAATTCTATTTGAAGCTTTTTCAATTCTTGATAGGGATAACATATAAAACTAGACTTAACCCTTGCCAATTCATAATTTATTTGTTAAAATTTACTATTTATTTTGTTGAAACTGTACGTTCTAGTTTTTCTGTCCTGCTTTTGATCAAGCATAACTCTTAGCACACATATCCATTTTAGGTGATCTACCACTTATTTTAAAACTTAGAATGTGTACTTTAACCATACCAAATTTCATGGGAAGAATCAATCATTTGCCTTACCTGCACTCTATCACTATCTCATGGCTCCTTTAGGGATGCTTTATCCCCCTAACTTGCATTAATAATTCATAATCAATTCTTTCCTTGCATAACACTTTTCCATTTATGTGTTAGCCATTCCCATACAGAATCATAGTCAATTACACATGCCATCATCTTTATTTATCATCACACAATCTTTGTGGCACATTATAACATACATTGTCATGCAAATTATGCAATATGATACAATAAATTTCTTCAATTCTTTTCCTCTTTCCTTACTTCCACTTCATGCATTCTTTGCTTGATCATTATCACCT
Source organism: Neltuma alba (assembly GCF_004799145.2). Lineage (NCBI taxonomy): Eukaryota > Viridiplantae > Streptophyta > Magnoliopsida > Fabales > Fabaceae > Neltuma > Neltuma alba. The sequence continues at coordinate 9,852 of NW_021636451.1, read as the reverse complement.
ATTATGATAGGTTAAGGGAGAGTGAGATTTGAGAAAATCTCAGTAGCAAAAATTACCACATACATATAAGATGGATGCTAATGTATAGTATGTAAGTTTCCATAAAATTAGATTAACTGGTGACATGCCATCATACTTTATGCTTGATATGAAAATGCATGGCCATGAAAAAATATTAAGAACAACATTTCTAGCAACAATCATCATGTCACAATATCATATAGTCAATATATACAAACCAACACATAAGCATACCACATCAAGCACATAAAGGGGTAAGTTCACTACCTTGCACCACGAGTTTTCTCCTATTCTTTAACTTGCCCCCTAAGCTTCCCAACCATCTAGCTTTTAGTCAATCACATCCAAACCTTCTCTTGCATGTCTCAAGGTCCTAATCACAGCCACAAGGGTCACATTACTCACTAGGACCAAGAACTGCACAATGCGGAGGACATATACCCTTAAACTTAATCTCTTTTCCTTATTTATAATGTAGTGTTCTAGCTTTGTAAAAATTGTTCCCTTAGGCCAATTCTACACAATTTTGTCCAAAGAATCTAAATATGAGTTTAGATTTATCAAAATCAAACTCCTTCTGCTGATTCTAGGCTAAAACCAAAATCTGCCACTTAAATTTCAGTTTTGATTCTAATGCTTCCAACTTCATTCTTTCATCTTGTACCTACACAATTTTCCATTCTAAATCCATTAAAAGCTTTAGAATCAACAAATTCACATCCTAGGCATAAGAACCAGTCAAGCCGTGGCATCGTCTTTTAAAGTTATGGAATTCAATTAATACAAAGCTAGAACTACTTGATTCTTGTTCCTTTCAAGCATTTAAACATTATTCTAACATCAATTTCATCTTTCCCTACTCTTAAGAATTTCGTACAGCATATCCCCCAAAGGTTTCAAGCTCCCAAAAGCCATTAAAATCCACAACTAAGCTCAACAACAAGAGTAGTGAAAACTACATCAAAAACCATGAACATACGTTGTTTTATAGTTTGATCTTGCATATGATCACTTGGTCTTTCTCTCTCCCTTTTCTTTCTCTCTCTATAATTCATTTTTCAAGAGTTTTTCCAAGGTTTCAAGAGCCTTGGATGAAATGAGGGGAGGGAAGGGGTATTTATAGAGTTTAAGAACAAATCCTAGCCATTGATCTTGAAAATATGTGGCTTAATCTTGACCGTTCATTTTTCCTCTTTGTCTTGTGAGTGTCCCTATGACATCATGTTACCTCATCATGCTTACATCATCTAGCCACATGGGTTTAATCTAACCGTACATGTGTCTTGCATCCAACTGTACACGTGTCTCTTCCATCTAATCATACACTTGTCTTTTATATAATCATACACTTATCTCTTCTATGTCCCTTCATCATTTTGGAATTAAAATAGGAAGGGGATTAATATAAAATCGTGTAAAATACAACCCTTAGACATTCCTTTACCCATCTTGCCATTATGCACTGTATCAGGTACTTTTTCAGGTCCTGACTTACCTGGGACCATTGGGACATGTTCTTGAAGGGAATTGAAAGACGACGCGCAGCGGAAAAACAACTCGAAATTTTAAGACTTTCAACCCCTTGCCCGGATCTACCGATCGCGTTTAAGTTAGGTAGTAAGAAGCATTACCTTCGGTGTTCGATTTCCTGGTGACTCGATGATTCGGCCGTTCAGGATGCTTCTGCTCGCCTCCTTTGTCGTTCGAAGTCGACAACTCCGGTCGGCTTCCTCTACCGGTATCCACACGAGTAGCCTCAACCTCGAACGGCGTGCTAGCGCCTATGTCCGTCTAGGGTTTTCGAAATCCGTCCTCTCTCCTCTCTTAGGCCGTCTCTTATCTGTCAGTTCTTTCACTCTTAAACCCTAGCTCCTCATATCAAATATATAGGATGCTATATAGGTTTAATTAATAATATTTAATTTCGAAATTAACTCTAAATTAATTCCGAAATTAATACAATATCAAATATTGCCTAATCAGATAAGAGAACAATTAAATAAATATGGTTTAAATTAAATCCGTCTCACAGATTTAATTCACTTATTTATTTAATAAAGAGATGACGGAATTTATATATTTAATTTATCCTTATAAATTAATATCTCTTATATTTATATATATATATACGAATTTATATATATATATATACACGTCCACCCTATTTATTCATTGAATCTGGACATATCTTAGATTCAATGAATCTGGACATCATAACTCGTGTTGGGCTATTTTGTGTGCGACCCTGTAGGCCCATATGAAGTTGGCAGTGGGCCATTAACTATAATGACTCACAAGTCGTAAGCGGTCTCTAGCAAGACATCACGACTACCCAAAACATATGAGGATCATTGAACGATACAACCTTTCATACAACCATATCACGTCCCTTTTGTCACATGACATTTTGGTCATGGATGAGGCATGGAGAACGTCATCCTCCTATTCATGACCGTTACTTTCTCGATCCCTGAGTAGTCTGAGTATAGAAACGGAACTACCTTTCCATTATAGTATGGCCATACATTTCTCAGACTCACTCATCGAGGGGCCCAGTAATGTCTCTCTACGAATGTGAGGGACAAATTCCATCTTGACCATTCACATTCCTCCGCATGAAAAACCACTAAGCCTGAACATAGTCTTTATAATCACTCGGTCAAAAGTGACTTTTGACTAGGTCAAAGCTAAGCGTTTCTCATGTAGGAATCCATGATGATCTCAGGTCAAAGGGCACAGTGACGTGGTTTGTATATGAGAGAAGCTTATGACTTAACCCATGCAGCTCTCTCATAGCGGGTCGGTCCAACACCTTGTACTCTTACATGTGCCTATGACTTTAATTTATATCTCTATATATCTTTAAAGTCATACTGGTCTTATTTCATCTTTGCTCCCACATAGATGACCGACCAGGGACATTTAGGATAAACCATGAGTTATCCAAGGATAGTCATCACAGTAAACATACAAATAATATGATAACTTAATTAATAAATTCATAAATTAACAATGTTCAAAACAAAATGATTGGCCCCTAGGGCACAATTTCCAACAGTTCTGGCATCTTTATCTCACCTCAAATAAGTCCACATAGCATTATATAACATGCCTAAAAAGAGAGTGATGCTCTTCCCTTATTCTTCCATTAAAATAATTAATAATATTTATTTTGGAGTAAACTTGACCGAATTCTTTCTACCGGTCCACAACTCTGAAACTCTGTCTCTAGGTACCAATGCTATTTATTCATCAAGGGAAATTCCTCTAATTTTTCTTAAGTCAAAAGTTAACCTCTAGATAGTTGACTTTGACTTTCTTCGGACAGTGTATAAACAGGCTTTAAATTCTATTAAAGCCAACCTCTTTGCTTTCTAGGGACGGAATTATTTTTAGAACCTGTGATAATTCCTCAAATATTTTCTCCCATTTTTGTCCAATTATCTGAGGCCTCCCTATACTTTAAATAATTCATTTATGATAATATTCAAAATCAGTCAAAACCCTGGGAATTCCACAAATTCCTTCTAGGGATATTTTTGTCATTTTTAGCCTTATACAAACTTCAATTCCTATTTTTCTGAAGTATTCAGGCCAACTTTTTGTTTTTGGAAAATTTTTGGAAATTTCTATAAAATTTCCAGTTTTGCCCCTAGGAGTTTGATATCACTAGTCCGGCTTTCTTCAGGGTTCAAATTTTTGGGATATGACAATTCTAGTATACAAATGGCTCCATATGAAGTGTTGTATGGTTGTAAGTGCAGATCCTCACTATGCTGGACAAAACTAAGGGAAAGAAAGATTTTTGAACCAGACATGATGGACAAATTTAAACAACACAACAGATAAAGATGATTAGACAGAGGCTACTTACAACCCAAAGTAGACACAAAAGTTATGCTGATGTCCGGCAAAAGCGTTTAGAGTTCAAGGTTGGAGATCATGTATTCTTAAAAGTATCTCCAACAACAAAAGTGGGAAGGTCATTAAAAGCACGGAAGCAGATGCCCAGATCAGACCCTTCTAGATTCTCTTAAAGATAGAACCAGTAGCTTATGAATTGGCCCTACCCCCTAATCTTAGTTAGATACATGATGTCTTTCGTGTTTCTCAGCTAAAGAAATACCGGCCAAATCCCTCTCATATTCTGGAATATGAGGACATCACGCTGTAAGATAACTTGACATTCAAGATAAAACCGTCAAAGATCATAGATTGACAAATTAAGCAATAGAAAAATAAGTCCATTCCAATGGTCAAGGTGTTACACCTTACTACTAGACTGCTTTAGAGTTTAATTAGAACCATTTTAGACCATACTGGATAGTCTTGAGCTTAAAAATCATGTTAAGGATGTTACTTTCGGATTTTTACTGTTCATGTGGTAAGTTATACTTTTCTGTACCAACTTCAAAAAATCATAACTTAATCTAGAAAAATCAAAATGAAGTGGCTCAAAATTCTGTGGAAAGATCTTTGAATGCTATTTCAAGAAAAAATAATCTTGTGGACCAATTCCTTTTGAGAAAGTGCCAGATTTTTATGGAAGTCACCATTGTCATTTTGGTAAAAATTCTTTTTCCAGATTATGAACCTTAACTTTGAAAAATCATTAAAAATTGCACAGTTGTCCATTTATAATGTGCTACCTATCAAATTTCATGATTTAAAACATTCCAAAAACTTAATCAAAACATAGCTCCAATTTGACAGCCTACTTAGGGTTACAGCATCCCATCATTCATACATATACATAACCAAAAGTCAAATGGCTTTTATAGTTTAACACCATAATTTACCCTTGAATCTGCAGCTTCCCCTTGGATGATTCAGCTCTTAAAATGTTATATTACATTTGGGGGATGAGATTTCAATGAAATCTCAATAACAAAATTAACCAACTATAACACCAAGCAAGCATCATCATTATCCATAACAATATTAGCTACCATTGAAGAACTGATACTCTTATAATTGGGCAATCTCAAACATGCAAAAGCCAAGGCAATCAAATGCAAGGAGCAGCCACATTATAATCATCATAGTTCACTCACATGATAGCAATCATCCATGCAATAATAAACAATGCAACGTCAATGTTAGTAGTTAGGTTAAACTTTGCTACGTTACTCCAAATGCTTTCTTTTCTCTTCTTTCTTTCCTCCACAAATATTAAACCCTAACATGAAAATTCATAAAAAGGGCAGCAACATTACAAACCAAACCATATAAAAATCAATAACAAAACTCAAGTAACCGCCTTAACCCTTAAATCTTTGATTTTAGAGCTTTGCTTCCTTAAATCCTAAAAATCCTTTCTTGGTTCATTCCTATATGATTTTTTATGTAGATTTCAAATATGTACTTGAATTTAAGAAAAGAAATCTCCTTCCTCAAGAACTAAGTTGGCTGAATACTAGGGTTTATTTTCCAAATATTACAACTTTGATTCTATTGCTTCCAACACTTGTTCTTTAGGTTTATCCTACACTATTTTCCTTTTTAAACATCATGGAAGCATCAAAACTTTGAAAATATCATCCTAGGATGGAGTTCTTGAAGTGGCCGAATAGTACCTCAAGTTTCAACAATGAAATCTTTGCAAAAGCATTGCAAAAGCAACATACAACCACTTGAAACCATCATGAAATAAGGTGTTCTAACTATGTTTAACAACCAAAACTTCCCTCCCTACTCATTCATCATTTCAGCCAACACCAAAATAAGGGGAGAACCAGAAATTTCAACCATCAAACTCAAGAGAATCAAGCAAGAAACATCTTAAAACAACTTACTAACCTTAAATCTTAGTTGGAAGATCAAAGTAGCTTGCTTTTTCCTTGGTTCTTCTTCAAAATCACTCTTTCTCTCCCTTGGCCGAAATGTATATCTGAAAATGGGGGAAGGAGAGCTCTCCTTTAATGCCAAAATATCTCATCTACCAATATTTAATGATGTGCCAAGTGTCAACTCCCTAATTAGTCTTGAAATCTCTTTCTTAATTAAGTAAATCCAAATGTAATTAATTTCAAAAGTCAAGAGCCTCTCCATTTATGGCTTAACACTTGGCAACTTTATATACTCTCCATTAGGGGCTTGACAAGTGGCAAATTGTGGGCCAAAGAAAGTACAAGACTCTAGTCTTCACTTTATCGGTGCACTTTCACTCTAGGTTTAATTTCTTTTCTATAATTACAGTACTATGGCCTTTGTAATTATTTTCTGTTAGATCCACAATTTATTCTCCTCATTTTTCTCTTCCCAAAATACCCTCTTTAAGTCAAACTCAATTTTTCATTAATTAAATAAAAAGGAAAACTATTTTCCTTCTTATTATTGATTTTTCCACTTGTCAAAAGAATTAGGAAAAAATCTTGGATATTTTAGGGTCACCTTTTAATCCCATAATCTTTTATAATTCCTTGGGGCATCATAGGAATTTTCTTAAAATTTTATTCTTCTTAAAAATATTTATTTAGAATTTTTCAAATAAAAGGCCTTAAATTATCCTAAATCACCCTTAAATTGCTTTGTAATTTTTTCAAGGGTAATTTGGTCATAAAACCAATTATACATCCTCATATAATTCTCAAGTAATATTATCCTTATTATTCCTTAATTTTCTGACGCTTGAAAATATTTTCTTTTCATAATTATTTTTTACCAATTTTTTTTAATTAGTCAAACTTTCATAATTGACTTGGAAAATCCTGGTAAATATTTTCCATCGAAATTATTTTACTTCTCCTTATCATTTTTTGCCTTTAAATGTTTAGGAATATCCTTATTCATAATTACCATATTACTGGATGTGACACAAGGTGATCTAGAAAGGTTTAACACAAGAAGAAACGACTTGGGAAAAGGAAGACGACATGAAGAGCAGTTACCCAGAGCTCTTTATATAAGGTACGCTTTAAATTTTGAGAATGAAATTTATTTAAGGAGGGAGGAAATGTTACATTCTATAAATTTTAACCCTGATAATGAGAATGAAAAATTAAGTCAAGGGCAAATAGGGAAAGTAGACTGATTGCGAAGCCATACATGACATAAAATCCAAACAGGGTCTGAATTGATATTTTTGAAATAATTAGTCCAAAAAGAACAAAATGGAAAAATTACAAAAAAAAATTTAGCAAATTGCTAGAAAATGATTAAAAAAAGATAAATTAGAGGTTTTGGAATCCTATTTAAGGCTCTGGAAGTGGAAATAACATAAAAATAATTTATTACCAAATTTTTGGTAAACAAAGGTTTTTCAGAAAAAAACAATAAAAAATTAGCCAGAAATAATTATTTTAAATATATAGAGGCCTCAATAATTTTGAAAAAAATATGAAAGATTATTTAAGGATTTATTTGAGTTTATAAAATTATTTTAGGCCTTGAAATGAAAGGATTAATTTTAGAATATTTATTACCAAAATCCAATCGATAAAGCCTGATTTTGGAGAAAAATCAAAATAAACAGTTAGAGACTAAGATAAATTCCGAAAAATTTCAAGGAACCTTCCTATATTAAAAGAGGCCCAAAACTTTTTTAGAAATAGTAACCGATAGTGAGTTTTGGTTGGAAATTTACTAACTTAAAAGCGTAAAGAATGGAGAAGATTAAAATTAAAGTCCTCTTAGAGAGAGAGACTTTCTCTTGGGTACTGTGTTATACACACTTCTACTGCTACTTAGCAGCGGAGGGGAGGTGTGAGTGAGAACTCTGCTGCCCACTACAGTAGAGGACAGAGAGTGATACCACGCACGACAATTAAGAAATGGAGAAGACGGTGTAAATAGGACTTGTGAAAAAGGGAGGCTGCTTCCCCTTAGATGAAGAAGAAAGAAAAATGAAGAAAGTGAATGTGAAAGACAAAGGAGATGGAGTGGCCAATATGGATACAGAGGACAATGTGATTCAAGAAACGGCAACTCGTGACAGGTTTGGAATCCAGAAACAACTCTTCATGGAAGGAAATAGGGAAGGGTCAAATGCCTAGCTAGACTGACCCATAGCACCACTGAACACGAAGCCATAGAAGAGGTAGCATTGGCAAGAGAGTACTCTGCTGATCCCACATTCAAAGAAAAACTCAGGGGACGAGATACAGCAACCCAGGAGAAGGGTGCTGTTGGCTCAGAAGATATCTTGATTAAGCAAGAAGATGTGATTGTAGCAATGGATGGCCTTATTCTATCTATCACGTTCTCAAAACGGATCAAGAGTATATGTACCAATGCATGCAGTTCACAGTTGTTGTTAAATTCTTGGGACGCTACATATGCCAAGAGACTCTGTTTAGGAAGATCATTAGTATGTGAAATCTGACTGGCAATTTTAAACTGATAGAGCTTAAGGGAGGCTGTTATATGTTTAAATTCAAAATGCTTTTGATTATCGAAAGGCCATGTTGGGAGGCCCTTGGGTGGTTCTTAGGCACTATTTAATGGTATATCTGTGGGAACCCTCTTTATCTCCCTCTAACCTTGAAATCAAGCAGGTTTACGAATAGGTGTGACTGCCTAGCCTACTATATCATGACTACCATAAAAGTGTGCTGCGAGCAATTAGGAATGTGATTGGCCAAGTTTTAAAAATAGACTACAACACAGAAGGGGTCGATAAGGCTAGGTTTACAAGACTAACAGTGAAGCTTGACCTTACCAAGCCTCTAATCTCAAAGTTAAACTCGATAGGATTACCCAATATGTAGAGTACGAAGGGCTACCTACAATCTGCTATCATTGTGAAAGATATGGCCACTTGGAAGCCACATGCCCGCTTAAAATGCAAGGCCCCAACCTGGTTTCTACACCTCCTACTGAGCAGGAGAACATGCTAAAAACTGCAACTGAGAAAGTACAAACTTCGCCGTAAGCAACAGGTGATCAAACACGTGTGACCCAAGTGAGTGAAGAAAACTTGTTTGGCACCTGGATGAAAGCACCAACCTGTGGTTGGCGAGGTCAGAATCCACAGCGCACTCCAAAAAACAATGCCCAAACCGGTAACACTAGCAGGAACAGGTTCAATGTCTTAGCTACCCCCCAGATGTTAAGGAGCACAGGGAAGGAAAAAACCCAAAGGACGATAAAGGAGAAAAGATGTTAGGCTTTCCCTCTGGCCAGGACAACAGGTACAAAAAGAAGGATCCCCCTCCAGTCAATGGCTACTAGAGGAATGAAACAAGTAAAAGGCCTGAGCCCAAAGAAACCGGCAGCAGTACACCCTCCACAGACTCCCCTGTTTGAAACTCAGGCATATAAGAAAGCACGAGTCTTGACAATCCTAGATCCAAGCAAGCACACAGCTGTCATTATCTCTAAGCACTCAATTTAGTCAAAGAAGTCATCAAAACCACACTTGGGCCAAAACTAAGCCCATGAAATGGGAAGGGAAAAAACTAGCTCCTAAAACCTCTAGATTGAAGCCCACTAAGAGGAGGGTTCAAAATACAACCAAATGTTAAAATTAAGAGCACACTGGGCCCAAAGTAATAGATGAGATGGGACACCATCGTAGGAAATTTGCCAAGCTCTAGTAGAAGCACTTGGAGCTATAGTCCCCTCTGACGAAGAGATGACTTTTGCGGAAGCATAGACTTTTGGCATGGATGATGACACGAGAGCCCGGAGCCTTCTAAAAGAGACAATTGATCTTTCTTACTTCACTTAATGATAATTCAAATCTTTATGTGAACTTCCAAAGGGCCAGCATCTAACAGTTTCCATAGAATGTTGAAATCCTTTTATAGGGTTACAGAACAAATATTATTTTTCTTGTGGAGCCAAGGATTTATGGAATTAAAGCAGATAAAGTAATTAAGAAGCTTAGTT